>NC_056725.1:213545714-213671720 GCF_019279795.1 Protopterus annectens
GCAAGGCACAGTATATTAATCATAAGTGGTTCTACCCTATCAACTGACAGGTAGTCAGTAATGCACAACAATGTCTGTAATATACCATAAAATCAACCTGCACAAACAAGCAATCCAGAGAGCACTCAAACCCCCCACATATAGGAAATGTATCCTATACCTATTGTTTTACAGGGTGGCTTTATGCAGTGACAACTTATGGTTAATGGTGCAAGTTATACCCCTGAGCAGTGGTTAATGAAACCTTTTAAAAAAGCCCAGATCTTGTTAGAGAACGGCTACAACACTGCTCTGTCACAGACTCAGGGCATTGTAAAATGCGTTATTAGCCTGCTGAAGGCCTGCTTTTGCTGTCTAGATATAGCTGGGGCTACACTGCTGTATGACCTTGTAACATAAAGTAAAATGTTTGCAGTTCTGTAAAATGTTACACCACATCATTATACACAAGTAGTTACTAGAAGGCAGCAACATTCAGGGGAGGAAGTCCCAGACATGGCAGTGGTGGAAGAGCCTGCTGTATAGGAGGACTATGTAAGATGGGCAGGTGGAGGTGGTCACAGCATGCCATGGCACTGACTGAAAATCAGCATCTGATTCATAACCATGAACAAGAACAAAGCATAATACAGAGCAATACAACTGATTCATACAGACATACACCTAGGCTGTGTTATAATATGCATAGCCTGGCCACACATGACATTAGACATAGAGCTGAGTAGTAGAAAAGAGTATGGAGGAATCAGTCATTGTTGAATATCATGCCACTTAGGCATGTACTGTCAGTTGCTGACATGCCATAATTTCCACATCTCTACACTAGATGGTGGAGAAGAGGTTGTGGAACTATATGTTCCTGACCATGGCCTCTCCTTCCATGGTGAACTTCATTATCAGAGACAGAGGTGGACTGGGCATGTGAAGTAAATTGGCCATGATGTGTAACCACAAAGAGGCACTTGCTGAGTGCAAACTTCCTACAGTACATGCCCATGTTGTAACATATATGGCCTACACAATTCTCCAGTTTTACCATGCAGATACATACTACCCCAACCAGTTTAACAATGACATGTTAGTGTTTGCCTGACTCTGTATTATGGCCCTTCACAGATACTGGACAGCTGCCCTGGGTACACCTAGCTTGGAAGGAGGATGGCACTCACAGCATTCTCGTCCACAGGCACAGAGTCCACTGGTGTCAGCTTGCAATATGGATTACTGCCCATGTGTCTCATCATGGGTTTGTGGTGTGAGTTGCACAAGCACAGAAGTTGTGTCCATGAAATGGGGTGGGGGCGAGGCCATTACCTTGACTGTGCCTACCACTGACGCTGTTGGCCCTGATCTTGCATGACCTTCTACACTTTCTAGGTTTTCCCCAGAGGATGTGTCTTCATGTTTGTGTGGGTCTTCTGTAGTACTTAGCTGACCTCCACCATACTCAATTTACTTTTCTTAGCACTTACAGTCAAGCTTACCTGCCTTCTGGATTCTAACACAGCCTGCAATTTTAGTGAGACTCCCAGTCCTCTGAATAAATTGCTGTATCATTTAGGTATGTTGCAGCATAGCAGGGTGAGACCTTAGTATTTCATCCTTCAGCTTCTGAAAGATAGTTGGGGTGCTCTATCTAAATCAAGTGGTAACACTGTGTGGAGGAATAGATCATCAGGAGTTACAAAAGCTGATCCTTTCTTTTCTGTAGCAGAAAGCATAAGTAATGTCTGCCAGTATTCATTTATCATATCTAATATTGTCAAGTGTCTGGGCTTGCCTAGATTGTCTATCATATCATTAATTCTGGCCATATACTAGTTTATCAGACTGACATGCTGTCTGCTAAAGTTATTGCAGAATCTAATATTTCCATCAAGTTTAGGGACTAGCATTATTGCAGCATTTTTTAACTTTGTCTTTTGTGAACTTTTTTGTGATTCTTGCACTCTGTAATGCCTGTCTATCTTTCATTTCAGGTTCATATTTATATTATATTATGTTAATTTAGTTATTCCAGGTATTGTAGAAAACACAGCTTTATTTCTTAAGAGAGACTGTTTTACTTCCTGCTTTTGTATTTTTGTCAATGATTGCTTTAACTGTACTTCAAGTAGATAATCCCTGATTTCTCCTCTAGAAACTTCAGTTTACAAACTTTGCAGAATGTTGTGCTTACTTACACGGCTAACTACAGTACATTAAAAGTAGTAAATGTGGCCAGAGTATTGTTTTCCATGGAGGACATTAGCACTGGTATCTGGTCTTCCATATAATCAAATGTTGCTAACATTTTTGCTGCCAGCAGAAGAGGCTGAAGGCTCATTTGATCCCTTCTGCCTTCATTAGTCTGGTGAAGGTCATGGGACAGTATGGAATCTGTCCTTTGCCTGCTATTGCATGATCTTGGAATTGGTATATATAACATTAGCTGGGTAATGCACCCTCTCCACATTGAGTTTAAGGGGGTTCCCTGTGAAAAACATGACTTTCATTTTCTTTCTTTTTCCAATGCTTTTGTACTTCAATATTTTACACATTTTAATGAACAGAGACAAAGGCCTTCTTACAGGGCACAGTCTTCATAGATCTTTCCAAGGCATTTGACTCTGTCAGTCACCATCTCCTCCTGGCATCTCTCCTCTCAGCAAGCATAAGCACCCAGGCAGCATTATGTTTTTACGGGATTTCTTAACAACAGATCCTTCAAAGTACAAATTGACTCCTCCTTCTCTCTTGCAGCAACCATCAAACAGGGCATTCTTCAAAGTCCCATACTCTCATTCATTCATTCTTTTTGCCCTTTTTGTTAACAATATTCCAGCTGACATCTGTCCTATAAACATTATTCTATATGTAGATGACACAGTCATCCACAGGTCTAGCCCACCTCACATCTTCATTAAGCAAAAGTTGGAAGAATACCTGAATTCATAAACTTCTTATTAGAATTGTACCGCCTAACCCTCAACTTCAAAAGAAAAATCAAAGTTATAACATTTGGAACCTCCCAAAACTTGGTAAAGCTAGCCCATCCTGGTCAGTTTGTCTCAATTTAATGGACACACTGGAAACATTTGCCCAACACTTGAGTTACCTCAGCATCTGACAGGACCTCACCTTTCATTGTCCAACACCATATCCAAATCAATAATGCCAGAGTCAATAAAATTCTCTTTTGAACCTGAAACATCTACTTCCTCAGCCCTGTTGCCAGAGCAGCAATTAACAAATAGAATATGGGCCTCCCACTAATCTCAACAGCTTTCAAGAAAAGTCCTTTCTCTCTCTCCAAGCAACCAGAAACAATAGCTGTACACTGATCTTTCTCACAAAAGGGAGCACCACTGCCATACCCTTTCCAAATCAAAATGGATTCCAATACTTCTCAGTAACACACTTTTTTTAGGCTCACTTTTACTCAGGTTGATTATAGAGCAAATATTTCCCTAGTTGCACTCAAAATCCAAGCCATACCCCTACCAAATTGTACTCTCAGATTACTGCACTGCCTCCACCACACAGCTACAAACCAATACCCCTCCCCAAACTAAAAAGCACAGGTCATGCTTTTTCCATTCTCTCACGAAGCACACAGGCTCTATCCCCGAAAATATAAAATCCACCTAAGGATACTGCAACTTCCAGAAAGAACTAAGACACTAACTTCTCAACCAGGCTTACTGTACATGCTTCAAATACAACTGAATCACATAATCCCACCCCCCCCCCCTCATCCTTAACACCAGCTTGCACAACTGGGACCTCATCTCACTATTCCTACTCAATAACTCATTACTTCTCTCACCCCTTACACTACTCTTTGTCACCTTTCTTATCCACACTAAACCTTACAAATCACTTTTCTGTATTCTGTATCAATAATAGCCATCTATTCATGTTTCCTTGTGTGTACATTGTTGATATGTTGTATAATGTTAGGGTTTTTTGTACTCAACTTTGGCTTGCACGAATTGTTAATGTCTGTATTGTGGACTTTGCTTAATAATTATATCCTTGTTGTGGTTGTATGTCCCAAACTGTTTCCTATGACATCAGTTCACAGTTCACTACTCCAGTCAATAAATGAAAAAGAAATATGTGTGTGTGTGTGTGTGTGTGTGTGTGTGTGTGTGTGTGTGTGTGTGTGTGTGTGTGTGTGTGTGTGTGTGTGTGTGTAGACAGATAGATAGTCAGATAGAAAGATATAGATATAGATATAGATATAGATATTGATATAGATATAGATATAGATATAGATATAGATATAGATATAGTAACCAAGTCAATGTTGAGAATCATCAGAGGAAGTTGCCCTTCTTAATGCAGAAAATATGTTGCCTAATTTGGAGTTGCCTGCTGCTTGTTTAAATTTCATAGAAATCTTTCTTAAAAGCCTAATATACTATTTTAAAATGTAACTGTTCTGGTACAAGAAATGGGGTTATTCCTCCTTCTTGCTACAAGCCACCTTCATAGTAACTTAATTTGGTGTTAACCTCTGTGTTTAGTCCGTGCAGTTTTAAGTGGTTTGAAATCTCATTTCTCTTTGGTGGAGATGTTATGTTAGTTATTTACTTATGTACTTCCACACTCTAAGAGTCCATTACTTCAATTTAATTTCACACCAGAACTCCCACCAACTCAAGCTGATGGGGCCTCAGTTTACCATCTCCTCCAAAGCTTCGTATTCAGGAGTACAGAATCCCCTTATGCTGCACAGCATTCTCAGCAGACAATCTACTTGGGGTGGGAGGAGTAGAACCCACAGCTTTTTGCACCAAGGGCAAGTATCTGCCTGTTGCACCACTGACACTAATCCCTGGCTTTATAGATATGCATTTGTATGTTTAGGGCACCTAGATATAAACTGGATTTCTGCTGGGAGGTATAATGCTTCATCCCTGCCTTCAAAGTGAAATCTAACACAATCTAGTAACTCAAACAACATGGTGTGAATCTCTCACAGGAAATCATTCTTCCTTAGACTGAGTGGATAGTAATGCCTCTAGATATATATTACCCTGCAAATGACCCACATTACAGTTAGTGGTTACCGTCCAGACATTTGCTGATGACTTCCTGGTTCTCTAGTTATTTAACTGACAGACAACAGGCTGTCAAATGGCATAATTCCTTCTTCCCATGTCTCAGTACTCCTACTGGAGTTCCCTAAGGATCTATACTTGGACCCCTATTATTCAGCATTTTTATTAATAGATTCTACTCTTCTCTAGGTCAAGGCTCATTTATTCTATATGCTGACGACTCAACAATTAAATGCGCCACTAATTCCATAACCAAACTACAACAACTAACCCAGTCAGCATTCACCACTACAGAGACATGGATGCATAACAATCACCTTTCCCTCAATCCTGCCAAAATCAAACTCATGTTCTTCACACCCAAGAAATCTATCACCCTTAACATAGCCCAGTTCACTAAACTGTTACAAAGTAACACAGTCAATGATGTAGTTACTCAGACAAAACTGCTAGGGGTGATTATAGACGAACACCTGAATTTGACATACATATAAACAATAGCATCAGCAAGACCCACCAAAAGCTTGGGATCCTTTATAGGCAAAACAACATCCTTATCTCCTCCACAGAACAAGTCCTCGCTTCCACTTACTAACTACCTGCCTTACTCTAAGGAGCACCTCGATTTATTAATCTCTCATCCTGCTTAAAAGCTAAGCTTGAAACTTGTTGCAACAAAATGGCTAAGTTTGCCTCTAACACCAAACATTTTACCCACCACTGTACATTTTACCCACCACTCTGCACTCTCTCAATGGGCTTGAACTGCCTCACTACCTTTCCTACCTACAACTGACTACAGCCCATAAAATGATCTTTAAACCATCAGATTGGCCTGCCCTCATCCAGATTTTCAGTGCTGACCAAACAAATAGGGCTCAGATTCGAGAATCAGCACTTTTTGCTGGTACAAAAAACACTCCTGCCTGCTGGACAGTTTCTGTACTCTTGCTTTGTAGCCAAGGCCTGGAATGCCCTACCTTTGACTATTAGAACAACTAAAAATCCTGACACTTTCAAAACCTTCCTAAAATGTCTTATCTGGTCCCCCTCTTTCAAATCACAATCAGCCTTTACTTAACATAGACATTCATATTGGACATGTAAAATACTTAATTCAAGGTGCAATGCCTTTCTACTTTATGCTGTCTGAGTTATCTGTACTAATGCCAGATTTAAGCCTCACTATTATCCTCTGTTACAATGTATCTTTATTTGTTTTAAGCAATGTGGAATAATGTGTCATTTTTGTAACTCAATTCACCTGTTAGAAATTTTAGGTACTGTACTGACTCATGTTCAGTTTGTTATCAACTCTGCTTAAAATGCTTTCTATGGCTGCATATAGCTCTGTAATGAACTTACTCCAATTATATTTACTCCATATCATACTATTCTTGTATATACTCCTGTAATGTAATCATGCTGTGTGTTTGCTTTATGACATTCATTTGTTATCTAGCTAAAGTATGTTTTTCTGTTTCTTGGACCAAAAACACAAAAACAAGAAACAAGTGCAACCCAAAAGGGAAACCAGGAAAATACAAAAACACTTGTGAAGAAGTATGTCCATTGCAAAATAAACAATTCATTAAAAGGCCAGCAACTTTTAACATTTATTAATTTATATATACACGATGCAGCATTTATTTACTTATAGCATCTCTTACACAGAAGTACTGTGATTAGTTTTTAAATCTGTAACTTGTTTTAATGTGTGTTTGACTATTATTGGATGGTGTATAATTGATAAGTGGAGTTTTTTGATATATAAAGGCAACTATTTCATGTAAATTTTATCTGAAGAAGTCTTGAAATGAAAACATGGTGATTCAGTTAAAGCGTTAAGTTTTCTGCTGGCCTTTTAATAAAATTGCTTATTTTGCAATAGACACACTGCTTCACAAGTGCTTTTGTATTTTTCTGTTTCTTGCTACCTGTGGAGCTTTTCTCCCTGGGCCTCCACTGAAAATGGGCTCTTTGGGCCAGTGGACTATCCCGGTAAACGAATGCAAATAAATAAATAAATAAATTGTTTAAAATATATGAAAATGGCAGTTTCATAACATGTATTCCACAGAGGACACTGCACTCAGAATGCATTATGGTTTATGTTCCATCATAATGAAATATCATACTCTGTTTTGCTTTTTATTATATTTTTGCTCCCATACTTACTGCCCATCAAGCCCTCAAGATGGCCTATCTGTGCCCCCTCTTATGAGGAATATGTCCATTACAATATGGATGTGGGAACCTCCTGGGGGTAGCTTTCATACAGGCAACCTATAGAGTTGCTTGCTGCTTCAGTGGTTTCCTAGTAATCGAGGATGTTTTTTTAGGGCCCTATCCCCACTCTTTGGTGATGATGTGAGCATCAGCATAATTTGCAATAACTGCTTATGCCCCTAAGATCTGCATATGCATGCATGCAGCTTTGCATGTGGCAGCAGGGGTTATGGTCACTGGCTTGGGCAATCATAGTCCACATCCTCACTGCACTAGCTTTGCTGCTTCAGGCAATCTTCCTCTCATGCTAGAGCATCTGTAAGGCAGCCAAGGAGGGCCTCCCCTCTTCCTTTCCTTACAGGATGGACTATCCAATGAAATTTGTTTCCTTTTCACAGCATAGAACATTTTCACTCACTGCAGTTAGGCCTAAACATTTATCTATAGCTATGAAAACTTCTGTATAAAGTAATGGGTTTCTATCCCACCTAAAAATGAAATAGCTATGGTGAGTCATGGCAGATATTATTTTACTTCTCTTCATCAGAAGTGATTCATCTCAGTTGTAAATAAACTGTCTGATATTGTTTATTTTTATCCATCTGTTAAACAGTATTGACTAAGTTATTATCATTATTATTAATACTACTGCTATTATTATTGTTATTACTATTATTATTATTATTTGTAAATAATATTTTTTAACATTACATGAATGTCTTATTTTGTGCCTTTACTTTTGAAATTGGGCCATAACGGAAAAGGGTCTGTAGCCCAGCATACTAAAGCAGTTAATAGTGAAAAAATAAAAATAAATAAATAATATTATTATAGAAGATTCAGTTCTCTCATGGGAAGTGTCATAGATTACTGATTTTTTTCTAAAAACACCACTCCACGAACCAACTCACCAAAGACAGAAATAAATACACTGAACAACTGGAGAAACAGTCACCATCCACTTTTACTGTGTTCCTAGTACTTCGGCATCAAGCCTTCCAGGGAAAAATCATAAACAAGAATGCTGTGCTTTATATACATTTCACTACATTTTTTATTCAATTCAGTTATACAATATTGATCAATTAATCAGTGAGTCAAGAAAGTTAAAATCTAAAGTGCATCCTGAACAATAAAACGCTTCAGAAACATTTAAAGCGCATCAAAACATATAAAGTGCAACTCCTTACATTCTTATTGCATTTAACATTATAATTTAAGAAATTCATACAAAAGCACTTGTGCATATCTAGATTAACAAACACTAAAACATTTTACCCTGCAATGGTTATCAATTAATCAGTGAGTCAAGAAAATTTAAAGTGCATCCTGAGCAATTAAAATGCTTCAGAAACATTTAAAGTGCATCAAAAAACATTTAAAATAAAAGTTCATGCAAAAGCACTTATACATCTCTAGATTAACAAATACTAAAACATTTTGCCCTACAATGGTTGATAAATTAATCCGTAAGTCAAGAAAATGTAAATCTAAAGTGCATCTTAAGCAATTAAAGTGCTTCAGAAACATTTAAAGTGCATCAATAAACTTTTAAAATGCAACCCCTTAAATTCTTATTGCATTTAACTTAATAATTTAAGAAGTTCATGCCAATGCACCTGTACATCTTTAGATTAACAAATACTTAAATATTTTGCCCCATCTTATGTCATAATTTTTATGGGTTTTTTTGAGGAGAGCTGTGTTTATAGGAATACATATTTTTTGGAAAATGTTATAGTTCTCAAACGCTATATTGATGATTTGTTTTTTATATGTAGAGGGGAGATTAGTCTTTCTGAACAGTTCATGTTGGAACTAAATCAGAATCAGTATGGCATCACAGTATCCTGTCAAATTCATAGACATAAGATACAGTTTCTAGATTTGGAGTTTTTTGTGGATAAAGACAAGCTAATGTTTTTTAAACCATTTTATAAGGAAACAGCGGCTAATAACGTTTTAAGAGCAGACAGCATCCAGAACATTCACTTGATTCTCCCCCTTATGGAGAATTCAAGCGCATTAGTGACAATATTCATGACAGAACCACATTGGATGGGGAATTTAACATTGTTAGATGCAAGTTGGCGAAGACAGGGTAGTCTAGCCAGGTGTTAAATAGGGCTGAGGAAAAAGTGAGAAAGCAAATTGCTGGTCGGAGAGTATGGAGTCATGCAATATATCATGGATGTGGAGATTATCATAAAGTAGGCAAGGATGATATATTTTTTGTTAATAAATTTTCCCCTTTTTCAGTTACATTGAAGGCGTTAGTGCACAGGTTTTGGCCTATTATACAGCAGGATGAGGAAGTGGGCAACATTTTCAAGGGCAGGATTGTTTTTTCTCATAGTAGATTTCACAACCTGAAGGAATTATTGAACAGTAGGGTAAGTAGGATGGAAACTGGTTCTAACACAGTAGGCACCTTTAGATGTGGAAGGTGCAAGGTGTGTGACAAGGTCAAGAGCATTTCAGGTACTTTGATTAATGGAAAGAATGGTGGCCTAATGGTTAAGGTGTTTGCCTTACAAACACAAGGTACAGAGTTTCACAGGGGATAATTGGCTAGGCTTAAAATGGCTTGCAAGGGCAGTTAGCCTAGTTCTAATCTATGAACCTAATTGCCCTGGGTTATTGCAGTGCCAGTGGGGTTGTTTATGCCATTGGATGTGATTGTCTACCTGCAAAGTGGTATATAGGCCAAACTGGAAGAAAGCTGAAAAGAAGAATTATGGAGCATTTGGGGGATGTGAGGCATGTTAGGTTCAATAATCATGTGGCCCAGCATTCCCATGCTATTCACAATGGTAACACTAGCAGTTTGTTTTTTTCTGTTTTAAACAAACCTTATGCAGTACAAGGCATGGAATATGGGTGCATTTTGTTAAAGATGGAAAGGATATATATTATTAATTGTGGAACTTTGTGGCCCCATGGGCTTAATATGGAGTTAGATGTACATGTATAGGATTAAATGTTTCAGTGTGCATTATTTTATAAATGCATACATATATATGATGAATGATTTATATGTATAGGGTAAAATATTTAAGTATTTGTTAATCTAAAGATGTATAGGTGCATTGGCATGAACTTTTTAAATTATTAAGTTAAATGCAATAGGAATGTAAGGGTTGCATTTTAAAGTTTTTTGATGCACTTTAAATGTTTCTGAAGCACTTTAATTGCTTAGGATGCACTTTAGATCTAAATTTTCTTGACTTACTGATTAATTGATCAACCATTGTAGGGCAAAATGTTTTAGTATTTGTTAATCTAGAGATGTATAAGTGCTTTTGTATGAACTTGTATTTTTAAAGTTTTTTGATGCACTTTAAAAGATTCTGAAGCATTTTAATTGCTCAGGATGCATTTTAAATTTTCTTGATTCATTGATTAATTGATCAACCATTGTAGGGCAACATGTTTTAGTATTTGTTAACTTAACTTCTTAAATTATAATGTAAAATGCAATAGGAATGTAAGGGGTTACACTTTATATGTTTTGATGCATTTTGAATGTTTCTGAAGCACTTTACTGCTCAGGATGCACTTTAAATTTTAACTTTCTTGACTCACTGATTAATTGATCAATTATTGTATAATTGAATTGAATAATGAATGTAGTGAAATGTATATAAAGCACGCCATTCTTGTGCATGATTTTTCCCTGGAAGGTTTAATGCTGAATTACTAGGATTACTGATTTTTTCTCAGATGGGGGCAGCCATGGTGGTGCAGTGGTTAGCATTGCCACCTCACAGCAAGAGGGTCTCTGGTTTAATCCTTGGCTGGGGTGCCTTCTGTGTGGAGTCTGCATGTCCTCCCTGTGGTCGCGTGGGTTTCCTCTGGGTGCTCCGGTTTCCTCACACATCCCAAAGACATTGGATTGGACACTGTAAATTGGCCCTAGGTGTGAGTGTGTGCATGTGTGTGCCTTCTGTGGAAGGTTGGGTACCAGGCTGGCAACTTGACACTGTAAAACTCCACTGCCAATCATGAGCAGACAGGTGATCTGCTGTGGTGACCCCTAACCGGGAAAAGCCAGAAGAAATACTGATTTTTTTCTCAGATATTTACCTCTGCATCCTATCTTTCAGGTAGAGAAGGGTAAGCCATCTTAGGTAAATCAGCAGCCCCAACCTCCATTTTAGATAGGATTTTTAGGGATCCCAGTGGTAAAGCCACAGCCGTACATGACTTCTATGACTGAAAGTGCATGAAAAGAGCATCTGTACATCTTCATCCAGGTGTGGGACCTATTGAGTAGAAGAAAATCCTACAACCAGTTTTTGAAAGGCTAATTGCTTTTTGTTTGGGGATTTTAACAGCAAGTTAAGTTATTTGGATACCACTGTCAATAAGCAACCTCGGATTTTGGGCATTTCTGGCTATCTTCATAGTTTGATTAGGAATGTGAACTTGGGGCATTTAAGTGCACATCCAGCACATCCAGCCCTTTGAAGGTCTCACAACACAGATGATGTGAACAGATTTTATACATTGGGCACCACAGATAACCTCTCTACCTTTGAGCAGGTAGTATCCCTGTAAGTGGAACCTTGTCCTTTCTCAGATCACATCCTTTATCACCTGTACACTGGAATAAGCTTTGCCTCATGGTTGAATGCTCTACAGAGATCATAGTAAATGCTGCAGTTTTAATCTTAAATGAAAGGACTTCAACTTTCAGGTCCTGTAGATACACAAACATGCTACTGAGTCCTTAAGCATCCAGTGGATTATACTTCAGTTCTGCCTTTGCTACCAATTACTGCCTTGCGCTACATTTACCCAGCACAAGTTTTGTCCACAGAAGGCTCAAGAACAAAGGTCCCCTTCTAAAAATATCTAAGGATCCTGAACACAGATCCCTTAAAGAAGAGCTGTGTTTGAAATTGCAACATATCATAGCAAATATGGCCAAAGGAAAAAACATATCTATTCTGCATCCCCTAAGACAAACAACTAATTGGCCAATGTTTCAGAAGACAGAAAACCCTATGCAGGACACCCAGCTTTACTGATGCAGTCCCTGGTTACTTGTTGAACTGCACATTATGTACTTATCTGACCATTTAGGTATTTTTCTAAACCCTCCATCAGACTTCTGATAATGTGTCAAAGCTTCTTAATGCAATCCATCATTGAAATCACCTCTTCCAGTCCAAACCCATCTCTCAAAGCACTGTATCTTCAGCTTTGAGACCTATGAAGCACCCTAAAATGAACAATCCCTCCCTCTGGACCTGATAGTTACATTTCAAGCCATGCAAAAAACTTCTACCTGATTCTCTCTGCCTTAATGCACAATGCAATAGTATAACAGCCTTTGATGATTCGTACTGTATGGTTTTCAGCAGACTATAACTGTATGGGAACAGGGTTAGGACCTGTATACATTAGGGAAGTTTGATCTTCCCCCATTAGATAATGGCTGTACCCCCATACTGCGCCTTGACAAGAAACAGATCCTGAAACTTCCATCACTGATATCACCAAAAATCCATCTAAAAGAGACAAGTGTCATGCAGACTAATGTTAAACTGAAATGTTCTGCTGAGGAAATAACAGTTTTCAACATAAAATACAGTGGTTTTGCCTCTCCAACCATTTCATGACATGCACTAATCTCTAACGAAATGATGCACTGTCTTTTTGTATCATGCTGGACAGGCTTTTCAGTATTGCCTGACATAATAATGATTGGTGAAGGATCATTATCCAGACACCAGTTGTACCGATACATTACTGCTACTAAGAACAGAACCAAATAAAATGCGTTCATCACATCTTGTAGGATATTCTCTTCACTATAAGGGTAAGATTATTTTATCCAGACTAACTAAGAAGATATGTCTAATGCATCACTTGTGGAGAACACTGCTTTCATTTGATTGGAGAATCAGTACCCTTTAGGAAAAGAACTTTTCTTCTGAACCATAAAAAATAAAAGTGTGGTAGTTACAAATGCATTATTACATTGCTACATATCTGGATCAGCCTGAAATGCAGAAATATAACACCTAGAAGCATACATACACATATATATATATATCTATATCTATATATATATATATATATATATATATATATATATATATATATATATATATATATATATACATACACACACACACACACACACACACACACACAGACACACACACACACACACACACACACACACACACACACACACACACACACACACACACACACACACACACACACAAAATACCAATGACTATAGTTTAAAGGAGTTTGTATGGATTATGTCAGCTAACAAAGATCCTTCAATTAACCATAAGTTGGTATCCTTTCTTGAGGTGGGGAACTTTCTAACTACATGAATATCCCCAGTGGGGGCCAATGGCTGGTCTTAGGCAGTGTACATTGTTGGAGAGCTATGCCATAGCTACTATATGACAGCACTGACAGTGTTATTGGAATTTTGGTCAAGACTGTAGAGGAAAGGGCTGCTATTTGGATTGTTTTCTCAGCAATTCAACTGTTGGATATGCATATTGATCACCAATATACTTAAACCGAATAGCATAATGGCTCTAAAATGTGCTGATGGCAAATGAATGGTGAAAAGACACTCCTACCTGGACCTACTTGAGTCCATCAGGATAACCCCCTAACACCCTGATCCTTCATGACTTCAACTAGCCCACCATAACTAGGTGAACTATTCCTGTTCTAATGCACTCACCCAACGATTCCTTGACTTCATCAGTTCTAACGCACTAGACCAGCTTGTCTCATCCCCCACAAGGGAAGATAACATTCTAGATTTGGTTTTCACCAACACGGGTGACTGCTGCACCACCCCCATAGTAAGTTCTTCCCTGGTGAGATCAGATCATTGGCCTGTCTCATTCAGGGTCTATCCCGTCCAACCCCCCAGCCGTAACCAGGCTAAAAACTTCCCAAAAACTGACTACAACTTTCTAAGAGAGGGTATCGGTAACTTCACATCACCGGCCCCTCAGAGGATGCAGGCAAATATGCTGAACAGTATGCCAGTGCAGTATGCAAGCACCTGTACCACTCATGAACTCAGCCATATCCTACAGAACTAAAACCTTTTCCTCAAGGAAACACAAACCTATGTGGTGGACATCCTCTATCAACAGGCTTTACAACAAAAGGAAGAAACTGTTGTCCAAGGGTAAAAAGGCACAAATTCTCACGTGGAAAATCTCCCTCCTTAGCCTCAACAAGTGCATTAGATCACCAGTGAAAACCTCCAAAGCCAATTATGAATCGAAACTAGCCACTGAAACAAAGACTGACCACAAAGCCTTTTTACGTTACATCAGAAACCTCCATGCCAAAGCCCAGGTTTGTTCCGAATTAGTTCTTAATGGTACCACTTACACTGATCCTGTTGACTTAGCCAACCTGCAAGCAGATAGGTTCAGCACAAACATCACCCCCGTCTCCTCCCAAAGGCCCATTTGACATCCCCGATACTTGCCCCGAACCTCACAGCTCAATAGATCAAGTGTTAAAGGCCCTATCCAAGACAAAGAACACAGCTTTTATTGGACCTGATTGTATCCCAGGCTGTATTCTGCAACATCTCCATCAAGAACTAACCCCACCATTGAGTACCTTATTCAACCATAGCCTAAATACAGGCTTCATTCCAGCAGAGTGGAGAAGTGCCATTGTCATCCCTTTGCACAAAGGTGGTGCCACTGCGGACCCTGGAAACTATCGCTCCATTAGCTTGACAAGTCTGATCTGTAAGGTCATGGAGCATATTATCATGGACCTCATAAACAAGGACATAGGAAATCTACAAGCAGTGGACCCTACCCAGTTCGGATTCATTAAGGGCAGATCTTGCCTGTTGAACCTGGTTGACTTTTTTGAAACTGTCACCAAGGCACGGGATGAGGGGAAGTCAGTACATACAGCTTACCTTGACTTGGCCAAAGCCTTTGACACCGTTCCACACTCAGGCATCATCGAAAAGCTAATGCAACTTGGTGTAAATCCCTATCTCATTAGGTGGGTGGCCAACTGGCTCACTGATAGGACCCACAAGGTCAAAATAGGTGCCAGTGCCTCTGACAGCAGACCTGTCACTAGTGGTGTCCCCCAGGGATCTGTCCAGGAACCCCTATTGTTTGGCATCTACTTCTCAGAGGTCCAGGTAAAGGCAAAAGACCTGTGGCTGACCAAGTTTGGGGATGATTGTAAGTTGGGTGCTGTCATTGACTCCCTAAATGATCTTAACATACTTCAAGAGGGTCTCACAGCAACAAGTGACTGCTGCCAAAGTCATGGCCTTAAGTTAAATGCAAAAAAATGTATTATCATGCCATTCAGCAAAAACATGGGCCCTACTGATTACCACATTAACAGCAACCCTCTAAGCACACAACCTGTGATGAGAGACCTGGGTACACAAGTTGGCAACAATCTCACATTTGACCATCATGTAGCAGCAGTGGTCAGAAAAACCTTTTACCTAGTTCATCTCATAAGTAAAGGGATTGCTCTGACTGAACTCTCCAATTACCACCCCCTTGCCTCCTCTCACCTCTGGCAAAGATCATAGAAAAATGCATTCACAGACAATTACTTGACCATCTTACACAAAATAACTTACTAGCCAACTGTCAGCATGGTTTCAGACCATCACACAGCACTACCACTGCCCTTCTTTCCTTCACAGATTGTATCAACAAAAACTGCTATCTAATCTAAACTAATCTAAACAAACTCTCTTCAGACCTATTTATTGACCTGTCTAATGCTTTTGACATGGTAAATCACCAAATTCTCATCAAAATACTGAAATCCCTGTCACTAGATACATCCTCCATAAAATGGTTCCAGTCCTACCATGATAAAAGACAACAGGCTGCACTTTGGCACAAGTCTCTCTCTACTCACCTGCCCATCAACCTCGGTGCCCCTCAAGGGTCCATCCTTGGACCTCTACTTTTTTCCATATTCATCAATGACCTTCACCTTGCCATCCCCCAAGCTACATGCATACAATATGTGGATGACTCTACACTGATATGCTCAGCCCCCTCCTCTTCCGAACTTCTCTATCTTACCCAACAAGTCTTTAACACATTTGAGCAATGGTTCACACAAAGATGCCTTCTCCTAAACCCCAAAAAGACTAAACTCCTCCTTTTCTCTCCTACTAAGAAATCCCCCCCATTGGATTTCTCAGTTAACTCTACCAATAAAACTATTATATCTCCTGAACCAACCACCAAACTATTAGGTGTCACCATTGACAATAATCTGAACTTTGATATCCATATTAACAATACTATAAAAACTGTCAACAAAAAGCTAGGCTCTCTCTATAGGATAAAATCCTTTCTCCTACCTTCAGCTCAAACCACAATAGCACACACTCATCTAATCTCTTCTCTTCTTTATGCCTCACCTATTTTTACTAACCTATCTAAAAATAATCTTAGCAAATTGGAAATGTCCTACAATAACATTGTCAGATTTGCAACAGGCAACCCATTTAGAACCCATCACTGCCTTAATTTAAAGCAGCTAGGATGGCTTGAACTACGAAATCTAATTAAATTCCATCAACTAACTACAGCCCGCAACACTCTCTACAAACCTTCTAAAACGCCTATTCTTTCCACACTAATCACTCCCTATAAAAACCTGGAATCCTTAAGGTCTTCTCAGAAACGTCTAGTACATACTTCTAAACCAAACAACAAGGCTGGTAACTCCCTTTTTTCTAATATAGTTGGAAAAGCCTGGAATCTCATTCCAAATGAACTCTCCACACTTCCCTCACTATCCTGTTTCAAAAACAAATTGAAAGTGTTCCTCAAAACTCACTGGTTATGCCCATGCTCTAAACCTGACTAGTCTATGTGTCTCTAAATACTTTGCTCTTCCCACCCCATCTACTCTTTAAAAGCAACTCCTTCCTTATTACACTATTTTACTAACTATCTCTAGAATACCTTGATTGTATTAGCATCCTTTGTTATGCCTGTATTCTGCACTGTAAATTTTAGATTGTATTTGCATCCTTTGTTATGCCTGTATTCTACACTGTAAATTTTACTGTGATAACCTGTAATAGGTACTGTTAATAGGATTTATTTGTCTCATGTATCCTTAGATGTTATTGTGTTAATTTCATTGTCCTAGCTAGGAGCTTAACTCCCCGGGCCTCTACTGAAAATGGACATGTATCCAGTTAGACTAGCCCGGTCAACAAATGTAAAATAAAATAAATAAATAAATAAAATTAATTGCATCTAGAAAAAAGGAGATTATTACCTCTCTGTACTCCTCCCTCATTAGGCCAGTAATTGAGTACAACACCCTGTTTGGTATGTACTTCTCCAAACATCTGCACCTACAGGAAAGAACACACAAATACCTCACAAAGAGAATTCATGGCCTCCAACACCTGTCCTATGTGGACAGGCTCAAATCACTATCACTCTACTCTGTATCGTACAGATTGCGCAGAGGTTATCTGTGTCTCACCTACAAGGCAATCTCAGACACTGATCTACTAGAAATGTTCCATATACGTAAGTCTAACTCCTCACATAGTACCCAATTGAAAGGCTTAAATCTAATATGTGTCATTCCCAGAGGCTGCCCCATCTCTGGAATAGACTCCCCATACACATCAAACAAAGTACGTCGCTGACCCTCTTCAAGCGTAACCTTGATGACTGGATGGGTAACCACAAATTTGTCCCAGGGGTTCCACCTGTGTCCCTCATTGACAGGGGTGACAAATGCTGATTGAGGTTTATTTTTTGGGGATAAACTCTTGGCTAGGCTTGTAAGGGTCCCAGAGCCATTAGCTTAGTAATCTCCTATGATAAATTTTAAAAAACAGCATGGGGTATTGAGACCACTGTAAAATAAGGCAAATGTTATGTGAGGAAGACAGAATGGAAAGAAATTGTAACCAAGCGTTTTATACCATATTGATGTGCTACCAATAGCCTGGGTCCTAGCTAAGAAAAAGTCCAGGGACCAGCTAACTTAAGCAAATAATAAATAAATGAATGGATAAATGAAATAATGAATGAATGAATAAATAAACTAAAAGAAAGCTACTCTGTGTTCTGGCATAATAGACTCACCCTTGTTAAAAAGGCTCAGATGTAACTGTCATAGCACCATGAGCTCTACCCTAGACATTTTAAAAAATGTTTATGCCTGACTTCTAAGGATTCTTTGCAAACATTTTTCTTAAGGATCTCAGCTGCAAAATATTGCCAGTCAGTATCTATGGCCAGGAAAAGCTCACTTGTAAGTTATAAAAAAGGCCTTGTCTTATAATGCAAACCTCATTTTATATCAAATTTATTTAAAGGTCCTTCTTTATTTAGCAAGTACTTACTCCATTTTCTTGCAGTTAATGAGCAAAGGTTATAGCATTAGAAAAAAATTCACTTAACCTGTATTGATCATATTGTAAAACAAGTTTAATTAAACCTTTAGCTTTATAACCATGCCATATACAATTTCAAATTATGTAATGTGTAATGCAAAAAAGTGTCTTGTTTTTCCATTTTATTGTATTTATAAGGATAGCTCCCTGATTTCTTTTTTCTCATAACTGAAAACCACTGCTGTGACATAATGAATGCATGAACCCATAATGCCTCACTACCTAAATAAATGTATAGGCTTCTGTATTTCCATACTAAATGCATCAGCAGGAGTTACTTCCTTGAAAGAGAAGTTGTCAACTAGTTCTTGCAGGCGGAACATCTCACATTGAACATTAATACATGAGATGATGTAGTAGTGAAACCACTGTGTAAGCAAGAAGTGACTCCTCTAAAGAGATAACTTGTTTTTGATTACCCAAAATTCTGTGCGTTCATATGTAAATCATCATGCAATAACAAACATGTTATCACTTTATGGCTGTAGTTTTAAAGAAAACCAGAGGAAGCAGTGAAAAAAAATCAAACAACACAGTATAAGCTTCATTTTTTTTTTTTTTGCAAAATCTCTTGCACCTTTAACATGATCCAAATGTGACTGATATACTTTAATGAAACATTTAAACAGACAACTTTAGACCTTGATTCCGTATTGGGAAAAAGTAGATTCTAATGATTGCTTAATGCCCATAATGTCCAAACAAAATTGCTAAATACAAAATAAAACCAAAGGAATAAATGCTTGGCAACATGAATTCAACAAGTAGTTCAGGTACCTGTAGGAGGTGGCTAGGGTTGATGGAAGTAAGTGGCAACTGCCAGCTTGCCCCTCCTTGGGGAGACGGTGCTTCTGACTCTCTACACTGGTGACACTCTGTGGCAAACAGGGTTTTACGACCAAAACTGTTCTGTCCCAGAGCATTTGGACTGTTATCCGAGGGGGAACTCAACAAGTAAAGGTATACTTCCAGTTGTAAGACAGCAATAACAGAGTTCAGAAAACCTGTCAATGGGGAAAGGAGTCAGAAAAACTGTTAATTGGGGAAGGAGTTGCTCCTTGGGGAGAAGTCAAGTCAACCCACAAGACCAGCAAGTTAGCCTGCTCCATACCACTCAACTCACAGCAAGCAACAGGGAACAAATTGGGATTACTGGGCAAGAAGAAATGGGCCATAGGCCACCTGCCCAGCCTGGGACTGCTCACCTCTTCTTTCCATAGTATGAATACGCCAATTGGGTGCAAGTGGAGGACTCATTAGGCAAAGTCCCACATTGAGGGAAAAAAAATAAAAAAATGGATGCAAATAACCTTTTATTGGAGTATAACTGCATTATGCAACAAATACTTCAGTCAAAACCTTCAACGAGTTTTGAATATATAATGTAACATGCTCATACTTTTAAATATAAAACTCCAGTCATCAATAAGATTAATATTACAATATTCAGGAAAAGCCTTGTGTTTTATTTATTCAAATGTATTTCCTGGGGTAGAACACAGACCAAACAATGACCAATTACAGGCTTATCCTGGGTTACTTCATAATGTAACAAAATGATGTATAGTGTGTAAATAATGGTTTACATTTTTGAGTAAGCATATGAAATCTGATGAAGAATATGTATGTGGTAGCTCTAACAAACCAAATATAGGTACAGTTACATACATAGAATAAAAAAGACAGAATAAAGTTAAAGTAGGAGAAGTAACAGTGGTACAGGTACAGGAAGTAGTAACTAGGTTGGAGAAGCTAATAGAGAGCATGAAGATGAAAGAGGGGGCTGGATTATGCATAGTGACTTAGATCAGTAAACGTGTGATAGCCTGATTCACACCTTAGGATGACTGAGTTAATCAGGTGGATCAGGTATGTGGGAGATAAAGCTACTACGCAGTCGGAGATATCGCCTTAGGAAAAGTCCTTTAGATGGACAGTTGCATTCAAACTGTTTTAGTAAGTATTGTTTGAACTATGGTCTGAACAGAAGGTAGTTTGTGTGATCAGTTAAATCTGGAGGAAGTCAATGTCATAGCTTTTGGGACAGTACAGAAAAGTTATGGCTAGTAGAGTACAATCTGAGAGAAGGGGTTTGTAGGGAACGACTGCGTCTGGCTTGGTTTCTTAGGTTATAGGCTTGAGTGGCAGTAAAAAGTTTGGAAGAGAGGGGAGGGGGTGTCTAATTTGAGAATTTTGAAGAGTGTATATCCAGAAAAAGCAAATTAACAGTGCATCATAAAGTCTATACCCTGAATTTTACACAAGGTTTTTTTTTTTTTACTATCTGGTATACTCCAGAATGCAGAGAATAGCTTTATGATTGGCACGGGTACACACACTTTTGAGACTAGTTAAATAGTTAAAATGGATCATGGGTGAACACAGTGCAATGCCTTTAACAGGTGCTTCATATCCTGCAGATGTCTGCCCATTGCACTCCACCTAGGAAAAACTAATGGGAAACACTTCAAATACATTCAGAATGAGATCATTGTTACTGAAAAATAACTATTAATGTTTTTACAGCTGGCAGAGCTACTGCAAACAATTGTTGCTTTGGAGGTTAACATTTTATTTTTTTTCTTTCTTATGCCTGTATAATCCCAAATGTGTGATACATTTTGAGATGGAAAAAGTCCCTACAAGACTGATTAGTGAACATGACAGTATGCTTCATTTCTTTCTTTCTTTCTTTATTTCTTTTTATTTTCTGTCTTTTGTGTCTTAGTTTAAGCTTTGTATAAGTATATGTTGTGTTAGCCTCACCTTCTGTCTCTGTCAATTTGTCTTTCCTGATGCTGAATGAAAATCCATACAACTGAATAGATAAAAAAAATCACTGTACAACTTTATAAAACAGTACTGATAAAAAAATCAGTGTTTCTGAAAATAATTTACTGCAATAAATGATGCCGTTACCAAAAGCAGCACCAGAGCTGACAACTTCTAAACTTGAGATTCATCACCAAGCTTGTTGTGAACACAAATGGAATTCGTTGTTACAGTACATTGACTTCAAAGTAAAATATGAATAGTTTATATCGTGTGCCATGTGAAAGTAATGCTACAGGCATTTCAGTAGCTCCATCTCAGTCAAGTAGTAGAGGAGGGGAACTTTGTGAAATTTCGACCATGTGTAGGGGACCCATACACACACACACACACACACACACACACACACACACACACACACACACACACACACATACACACACACACACACACACACACACACACACACACACACACACGTGAATGCATCTACATATTAAGTTCACTGCTACAAATACTGCATATATCCTTGTAGTTTTACTGTCTTTTTTTATATAATACACTTCTGATCAACAAAACACATTTAATATATCAAACTCTCACTGTACTGGAAATCATTTGAAAAAAAATGGGATTCTTTAAGTGTTTAAAGATATTCTGCTACACAGTATAAAAATGACTATTATAGTCGGTCATCTGAAATATCCAATGTCAGATATTGTCATTGTGAACTATGTCTTTGGTATGTGTTCTGGGTTGTGGCCAGAATATGGTCATTGCATCCCATATCTCAGTCAGCCATTAATACAGGATGTCTCCACTACTTCCTCCTCTTGTCCAATCTTTATTACCGACCTCTTTTAGCTCAGTTCCCATCAGACTAGAAGCCACTCCCCCTAGCCATTAGGTATACCTTTTAAACCATTATTCAGTTATCTTTAACAGGGTTAATTGCAGCTAGTTTATTTTGCAATGTGAGTTTCTCTACTAATGTTTGCCTATTATGGAGATACTTCATTAAATTAATGCAGGGACTTTAGTTTAACAATGCTCTAGTCTCATCCATTCCTGCAACTATCAGCACCGCATGTCTGACACTCATTTAATAAATGGTAGAAAATGGCATACCTTAGTATCAGTTGCCTTGGTAGTAGATACGTGGAACAGGACTTGAGGTTAGAAGCACATCATCATTCAGATGTATTAGTCATTTCTGTCAGGTGTTTTCATCCGTACCGTCTTATTTCCTGTCATGTCTCTTATATTTAACTATTTAGGAGGGATAAACTCAGGGATACAGCACATGCAGAACCTAGGCTCTGCAAAAAAGGAAAAGCAAGGTAATCATTGCCGATGTATGTGCTATCTTGTCTAACACTTTCTCTGACAGAATCATTTTGGAAGCTCTGGCGGGTACCTACAGTAAAATATAAAATGTTTATTATACTATTACTCCTTCTTCAGTGGTCATTTTTCTGAATGTAGTCTTGACAGGATCAGAACAACATCTAAAAGAAAATGTATCATGTTGAATGGAATTAATCTCAACTGTCTTACTGACAATTTAGGCGGTTCAGCGTAAAGCTAAAGAATTTATCCTCTCTACTCATCTGACATGCTGTACATTATTCAAGTACTCTATTAGACTGGCTCCTTTCACATTTGCCTAAACAAGATAGTAAATACTGTGGGTCTTATTCTCTGGTCACCAGTTTCACTTCTTTAGGCTAACTAGGCTGGTGCATTAGTGATTCATGGGGGAGGACTCTCTCTATTTGCATAACTTACAGAAATAGTACATTTTGGGATAAGTACTACTTCGTAAAACATGACAAATAAAAATGTAGTGATCATGAATAGATAATCCCAGGATTCAATAAACTCCATGTAGACTGGAGTTTATGTGTTAGCACAATGAGCAACAGTGCAAATCACATATGCATGCAGTGCATTGCACTTACATGAATACAGGCAATGTTTAGTGGCCCGCAACAGTGTTGCTGGCCAGGAAAATATGGAGAGCAGCATGAACAGAGAAAGAAGATGCACAGGAATTTGCATATGGGCAAATCTGCTCAGCGAGATTACGTGGACAAGCGCAATGATTACTAGAGTGAAAATACTAACAGCAGTATAACACACTAAAGAAAAGTGCACTTGGTGCAATGTACACTACAGGAATTATTTGCAAAATGAAATAATAGATGAGTAGGCCAATGGCAAGGGCAAATGCAATGAAACATATACTAGGCAGGGAAAGTGTGTTGATGAAAATGGGCACAAACGCGAACGATAGGAATGAAGAAAGTGGAAAAGAGTATGTTAAATAGGGTCCCCTTCAAAGCATCTAAAACCCATGACATCTAAATTCATAACATCGAATCCATAACATCTAAAACCCATAACATCTAAATTCATAACATCGAATCCATAACATCTAAAACCCATAACATCTAGATTCATAACATCGAATCCATAACATCTAAAATGTGCATCATAACACTGAACATGACAAATCACATGAAAATAACATCCCCCACACATATAAAGACACCAAACTACCAAACACACTTTTTACTACTTTTCTGCAGGGGGGCAAGCCCCCATGCACCCCCTCACCCCCCCCATAAATTAAAGATACCAACTCCGAGACCGCACTACAGTGGGAGAAAGTAAATTTCCTAACCCCACTGTATCACAATAACTATAAAGAATGTACACGTCTATATCACTTACCTGTATGACCTAAAAAAACACATACAGAATGGCAAAATAAACACTATAAAAAGAGTATAAATTCCTACACTATATAAATAGTAACTATAGAAATAAAAACTACAGCATCTCATAGTGAGATCACGAGATTAACAGTTTAAACTATAACATTTACATGTTTAATGATACACTATTACATATTAGACATTTTAGATGTTATGAAATTCAATGTTATGGGTTTTAGATGTTTTGGATTTTAGATATTCTTGTCTCGATGTAATGAATTTAGATGTTATGGGTTTTAGATATTTTGAAGGGGACCCGTTAAATATGGCAATGTATCCAAGATAGGAATGCATGTACACTTCCAAGTCAATCTATATTATAACATTAAGCACAAATGTAGGTAACACATTACATACTGCTGTTTACATCTCCTATGTGAGTATATTTATATGACCACTCAGGTTAGCCTATACAGTAGGTGATGATCACACAAGGTTACATGTCAATGAAGATGAATGGTTGTGGTATAAACATCACTGACATGCTCACTGAAGAAGACATTCAGCTAGGAGAGTATACATAACGGGGTATGTGCATATAGTGAAGAAGTGCAAAATGACTTACTTGAATATGATTGAAATGTCAGCATACCTCTCAGCCAGTCATGGACACATAGCAATAGTCTCATGGACAACTGTAGACAGAAGCAGGCACAATCAGGGACAGTTTTAAAATATTAACACCATTAATCTGTGGCATTGACAGAATATGCAAGTTTAAGTTATTATACATGTTCTATAGAAACAGATGTGTAAAACTGTAATGACTGTCAGTATTCTATAAGGATAATTCACCACCCATTCCCCAAAAATGAAATATTTTTGGAGGGGTTAAGAGGGACAGTGTTAAACCTGGAGTTGAAATAGGGGGAAATCCTAGCCAATTAAAAGGTTTGCATGACACATAAGCCACAAGCCATATCTGCAAGACTCAAACCCATGCCATCAATGTTGTCAATAAGCTGTGCATTTACTGTATGCAACACAGAAAAACACATCACACATGCAGCTTGTAGAACACCCTGAAGGGAAGTATGTGCTGTCAAATCGTAATGGGTATGCATCCCAAAGAATAGTTCTGCATGACCAACAAGATGTGTGTGAGCTCAGTGCCAAATGTGATACACTTGACTAAAGCATCTCTGGCTGACATAGATATAGGCCATAAGGATTACAACACATACAAACACCACACTATTATGAGTGGATTCCCCACACAAAGCTGTATATTGCACACATCTTCCACATGTAATGTCAATGGATGTTGTTTGAAGCATCTGCAATTGATGCGTGAATTAAGAAGTAATCTGTTATCATGAATGCTGCAGCAGTATGTGAGAGTGAAGGCAATGTATCAACTATGCCCATGTGCACAGAAATTACAGCAGTGCAAAGTCTGGCATCAATGTCCGAGGAGGCTGTCATTGTGATATTGCTCACATATCAAACAACACATGCAGCACACTTGATAACGACATAACAAATCTCAAGGCATGTGCCACATGATCACTGTCCCCCTGACATTGCCAGTGAAAATGTTATACTGACACAAAATCCTGACATGAATCCATAGGTGTTCACGCAAACTTTCAAGTGGTAATACTGATATGATGCACTGGTATGGCAATGACACTGTACAGTCACACTGTAGCTGTACCTAAGATAAAATTGGGAATCATAGGTTTATAGGTTCATAGGAGATTACTAGGCTAATGTTCCAAGATCCCATAAAAGCCTAGCCATACTTAAAATGAGTTTCACAATTTTCAGTATCTAAATGAACAATGTTCACACAGGTATAAGCCTATGTTATGTTATTTAAGACCAACTGCCTCTCTCCATGAGGGACATGACTTCAACACCAGGAGTACAATTATGATTATCCACCCATTGATCTAGGTTGTACTTGAACAGGGTCAGGAAAGACCTTTCTTTTACATGAATGGGAAGCTTGTTCCAGAGAATGGGTAATGTCTGAAAGATGTATCTATCTCTCTAATGTGATTTATTAGCTCAGAGGCTAAGTTAACATCCTTGGAACGAGTAACCCTTGCACAGTTTGCTTTACCAATGTGCATCATTTCCATCAGGGCCAGATTTGAGACTGCCCTGTATTCCAGACACAGACTGGCACTTAATAGTCTGTAGGGGATGGAATACAGTGATAGGGCTTTCAAACTTTCCACACAGAACTTGTTTTTTATACTCTGAGTCATCCTTGTGTGAAAACTCTGGGCTTGCTCCAGCTGTTGCAGATGTGTAGTGAGGTACATGCAAAATGGTGCATTTTACTCAATTACGGGTGTGATGAGGGTCGAATACAATGGAAGTATAATGCCTTTTGATATAGATGCTATGCCCATACTTTGAGTTGTGCCACATAGAAGGCATTTGTTACCACTGTGGACATATGGTGATCAAACTTCCAATTACTATCTACCTGAGTATGCAGATCACATAACATTGGGTCTACTCATAGGGTTGTGCTGTCTATAGTGTAATTAGCTTGGGTATTTCCTTTAAAAAAGGGAATAATTATGCTTTATTGAACATTTATTTTGTCTCCATGGCTCTGGCAATGATCATTTGTGTGCATTAATACTTTCTTCAGTATATCAGTAGAGTTAGCGGATGCAAGGGTTGTCCACAATTTGCAGTGTTTCACAAAGATGGTCAGACAAAGGCTGTCTAAGTTTGCCTTGACTTCTGGGAATTAATTACTGAACAGGGAAGGGCCTAATACAGAACCCTGTGTTATTGTTATGGTCACTTGCCATTTGCTAGAGGTGAATTCACATACTTTGACAGTATGTGTCCTGTCATTGAGCCATTTGGCTTCCCACTTGGTGATGTAGGATTTTATGACCATTTGAGACATTTTTCCTGTAATACTTGTGTGTGGAATTGTGTCAAATGCCATGGCCAGGTCTAGTTAGGTGTGACACACAGTCTTTCCCTCATCCATAGCCTTGGTGACCTTCTTGAAGAAGTCAACCAGATTTAACAGACATGGTCTAGCCTTAACAAATCAAAAATAGGTTGGATACACAGTCGGGAAATTACTTATGTTCTTGTTCATAAGGCCCATGATGATTCTTTCCATTGCCTTACAGATGAGGCTGGTCAGGCTACTGTGTCTTTAATTCCCTGTATCGGGTAATGGTTCACCATTGTTCAGATGGATAACTGTGGTGTCCATCATTCTGCCAGAACATGGCCTGTCTGGAACCTGTGGCCTGTCTGGAAGCTATGTTTAAGTAGGGATCCAACTGTGTCTGCTAGGTATGGTTTTAAGTTATTGAGAAGGCAACCTGAGATGTTGTCAGGTTATATTGAAACTGTGTTGTTAGCCTTAGACACTGCACAGATGATCTGCTCTCTTGAGAAAATAAGCTGAGCAATCTTTGCATGTATACTTTGGGATGACAACCAATCAAGACAGAGGGATGAAGTTTGGTCCAAATCTGTCAGCTAGCAGGTTGTCTATTGCCTCTGGTAGAGTATGTGTGATACCATCTTCAACAATCTCTGCACATAGCTGTGTCCTTAAGATTTCATACTTAGTTAAAATATGATTTGTGACAACACCTCCAAATACAACCTTGGATATGCATCACATGCCACACAGTGGAACTGTTAACACATTTGAACAGCTCTACCTAGTTCACATCAGAACATTAATTGCACATCATATGTCTATAAGACACAAATGCTGACAGTCACACAATGTTGCTGGAGAACATCTGAATAATTCTTGTGAATAGCCACACAATTGTGCAAACAATGAATTCCCCAAGGTTGCAAGTGAATCTGAACTTGCTATATATGCTTGTGTGCATAACAGTATTACAACATGTGGATGAAATAAGGCGTATGTGCCCATTTAATCAGCAAGATGTAATATTGTTGTATGTTACATAACATTTCACGATGGTAGGTATATACATGCACACCTGTGCCATAATGCAACTGTCACTGTAATGGCTGAATGAGAACTGTGTAGAAGGTTTATATACTCTACTACAAGATTACATGCCTTAGTAAGGCAACAATATATATAGCACCATCCCTTGTCAACAGTCCTCAGGATGCGTATTACTACAGCTGTTATGGAAGGAATGTGTAACCAAATCTCAGTGGTGGCCATCAATACAGTACCTCAAATCACAGATTGGAATACACTGTTGTAGGGCTACCATACATGCACCTCATCATACCACATGTGGATGACAGCAACATTGACATGTGCAATGTTCATACTGTCATAGGACATTACTAGGCTAATAACTAACATCACTTAAAATCCTAGCCATTATTATACCATTTAAACCAAAACCGCTAAATTTATATGATGGAAGATAGTAGGGGTACATGCATAAGTGTGCATGTGTTTGATTGTATTTCAGTCTGCTTCTGTTTGTATGTGACATGTATACCAGCACACAACAAAATTAGCAATCACATATGCAGTGGTCTGAAAATGGCTTGCAGAGGGTCATGGAAGGGCTCTGTTCCATGATGTGTGTATGCATTTTTGAGATGATGACATTCTACAGAGCTCTCCTGAAAGGATTTTATATGAACAGAGGAAAAAGGGGGTATTGCTAAAAAGTTCTCCTGAGTGGGATTCAAATGAAGAGATTTTAAAAGACTATATGACTGTAAAATAACACCGACCATATACACACACACACACACACACACACACACACACACACACACACACACACACACACACACACACACACACACACACACACACACAAACAGACACCTGAGTTGACTGAGGTCAGATTTATTTATTTAGTTAGTTAGTTAGTTAGTTCATGTTTGTTTACCAGGATAATCCAACTGGGCAGTTGCCCTTTTTCAGCAGAGGCTCAGGGGGAAAGCCCCAACAATTACAAAGATGAGACAATGAACAAAAATGAGAAAGAAGCATATACAGAGAAATATTTCCCTGAAGTTTTCAGACACAGAGCATAAATATGTTATCATAGAATATGCAGTTGTTAGAAATGTAATAATACACAAGTTATACAACAGAAAGACTCATTGTATGAACAATGTAGATAGGAATATATGTTTACAAATAGTACATATTTACAGGATTTTCTTTAAGTATGGTATTAATGACTATATATAGAGGGGAAAGCTGTTATGTAGTGGGACACTGTTTAGCCATTAGTTATGTGCATCACCAGGAGTTTGATAGGTGAGTCTTGAGATGTATTTTTAATTGAGAGGGGTTAGAGCTAGTAACTATGTTCGGTGGGATTGAGTTCAAGGTTCTAGAGATTTGACTGGAATAGAGAGAATCTCCTTGGTTATTGTTTGCCTTAATGACTTGTAGTAGGAATTTATTAGACAATCTTAGTTGTCTTTTGTTAGTTTGTGGTTGGAGTAGGTTGTAAAGTGCTGGACATTTTTCTGGTCGGCATACTATTCTATGGGCAATTGTTAGCTGAGTGTGTGTTAGGGTGTTGAGTAATTCAAGCCAGTATAGTTGTCATAAGACAGTACAGTGATGTGATCTGTAGGGGAGAATGCATGGCAAATTTTACATTCTTGTCATAGCAGGCTTCTAGTTTTAATAGGTCAGTTTTTTCAGATTGGTGAAAGTAGCAGAGGCATAAAGGAATGTTGAAAGCAGTTGGGTTCTAGTTATATGTTGTCTTGTGGTATCTGTGATGTATAGTTTAATTCTGTAAAGAGAGTCTAGTTTAATGTGAACTTTTTATGGTTACTGAAATATGCATGTCAAATTTCAGGTGTTTATTGTAATACCAAGTAATGTGTTGTACAGGTTCTCTCTTAGTACTGGCAGAGGAATAGATTTGGAAGGAGGATTGTAGATCTTGGATTTTATTAGTGAAAATCATGACTTTCATTTTTTAGGGTTTAAAATTAACTGGGAGTCAGAGAGCCATGACTCTACAGGTGTGAAAGATCGCTGGGTAATTTCTTGTAGTTTAAAGAGTATGGGGGGGGCTTCACAGATGAGTGTGGAGTCATCTGCATATTGTATGACTGTGGGAAGGTTGGTAGCAGCATTCAGCTTGTTGGTAAAGATGCTAAATAGGTGTGGGTCAAGAACAGAACCCTGTGGTACTTCTAGTGTGATAGGTGACAGTGAGGAGAGTTCATTTTGCCATTTTACAGCTTGTTTACAGTCTGTTAAACAGTTGTGGAACCATGTAAGGTCAGAATTGCTTATTCTAAGAGACTGAAGCTCGTTTAGTAGTTTTTGATGAGAGACAGTGTCAAATGCTTTAGACATGTCTAGGAATATTGAGGAGACTAGCTAACCATTGTTTCTGAGTTAGTTAATGGTATTTGTGAGACTTAAGGGAGCTGTAGTGGTACTGTGATTAGCCTGAATGCCATGTTGGGAATTAGTGAGAAGTCTATTGGATAAAAAGTAGTTTATGAGCTGGGAATTTATGCATTTTTGGGGGATTTTGGATAGAGGAGAAAATATTGCAGTTGGTCTATAATTAGACATGTGTACACAGTTCCCTCCCTTATGAAGAGATGTAAGAACTTTTCCAGATATGGGAAACATACTGTTCAGTTATGGAGCAATTGATCAAAATGGAGACTGGATAGGCTATTATGCTGGCAGCTATCTTAAGATATGCAGAGGGAGATTTTCAGCAACAAGAGAGGTAATTTTAAGTTTACATAACATTTTGTATGGTACTGGTTTGAATGCAGGTGAGGGAAAAGGTGTTAGACTTTGTGTTAGAAACTATGGGAATGTTTAGAAGTGTATTACAGGAAGTTTTAGTCAGATTTAATATGGAGTTTGTAAAATAGGTTTTGAGATGAGTGGCTATGCTATCAGAATTATTTGTGCTAGTAGGATTTGGGGTCACAGTTTGATCAGGTTTTAGTAAATGATTTATAATGGCCCAGAGTTTTTTGAGGTTGTTCTGGTAATTTTGTTGGGCTGCAATATAGGAGGTCTTTTTGTCATATATAATCTGTTTCTTAGCTTTTTTTCTAAGTTGTTAATAAATGTCACAAGTAGCCTGATTTTTACTGGACTGATATTGACCCCACACTTTATCCCTGGTTGTTTAAGAGGCAGCTTGGTTTCTTTGGTTAGCCAGGGAGCACAGTTTGTTTTTACTGTTATAGTTCTTGTGGGTGCATGGCTGTTCAATATATTTAGGAATCCATTGTTGAAATAGGGTATGGCTGTGTCTAGTGGGAGTGTTGAGACTGGATTCCAGTCACATTGTTGCACGGTTGTTATGAATGACTGTGGTAAGAAGTTATTTTCATTACGAATTTGTCTGTCTATATATACTGCTTTTGGGTAAGTGTAGGTATTGTCTTAGTAAGTAAGTAGGTGAGTGATCACTAATAATATTTGAGGGGCAACCTGAGTGCTTAACTAGTGATGGTTTGTTTGTTAAGATCCACTCTAGTGTTGATAGTCTATTTGTTTTTTATCTACTCTGGTTGGAGTTTACATCAACTGGGAGAATCCATAAAGATTTATGAAATTTGAAGGTGTGTCTGAGGTATAGGTTAGCCTGTCCATGTTAAAATTACCCATAACTACTGTTACTTGAGAAAATGGTGTGGATAGCCATTGGAGGAGGTCCTTAATGATATTAGGATTATTTCTAGGTGGGATGTAAATTGCCATACTTATTACAGATTTGTTGGAGTTTATTTCAAAAGTCTAGTATACAGCATCTCTGCATTAAGTATTGGTGGGTTTGGATATAGGAGTTCAATTTTTAGAGTATTTTTATAAATGTTTGCTATGCCTCCACCTCGTTTATTTGGTCTGTCAAGCCTATAGATGTAGCCTTGGGGTAACATTTTAGTGTTACTTAGCTCAGGTTTTTAGCCAGGTTTCAGTTAAAACAGCTATATCTGGGGAGTAGAGGGGGCGATGCATGGAATTCTTGTATTTTGTTTGCAAGGCTCCTAAGGTACATAGTAGTAGGAGGTTTGATATAGTATGGGTAGGGTTAGTAGTATTGCTTGCATTTTGAATATATGATAAGTTTTTTCTAAGTTGATTTGTGCAGGAGCCTGGGTAAGGTTGGATGTCACCACTCAGTTTTATGTTTGATTTTAAATATGTGGATGGCATAGGATACTTACATATCAATCTGCTGTATTTGCAGACTATTTGAGATATAGTCTGTTTGTGTGAGTATCCGTATCAGAACAAAACAATTTAGTGGTGTTGAAGAGATTAGGTTCAATGTGGAAGTTTTGGTTTGTAGTATGAGGTGCAGCAGGGAAAGTGATAGTAGGTGAGGTGTAGACTGTGAAATGGAGGCTATGATAGGATGTAAGGACAGAGACTACAGACAGCAGAATTAGCAGGGGTAAGTGAAGAAGAAGCACAGTGAAAAGTTAAAATGGTGAGAGGAAGAGGCTATATATGGGATATATTAGATGAAGAGAAGAAGTTTTGGATATAGTAGATAGAGTTTTCGGATAGCCAATTAGTGACAGTTTGTTTGCAAATAGGGAGGAGTATGAGAGGAGGGTTAGGAGGTGATTAATATAAAGAGGGGAGGAGGGGGAGACTGATTAGGTGAGAAAGGCTTATAAGGTAGGGAGGTTATGAGTGGTAGAGAGTAAGTAATGGGAGTGGCTAGTTCAAGCTTAAATGTAGGTGTAATGGGGCTATGTGGGAATTGCTGGTAGGGTAGGGCAGCAGAGATAGCCTGACCGGAGTGAGGACAAATGGAGTGAGAAGATCCAGTTGAAGGTGTAAGAAGATGAACAAAACAAAAACAGTCAGTCAGTTTGGGTAGAAGTAAGGGTAAGTACCTTTTCACTGCTAGCATCAAAATATAATGTGCTAAAATATTTAATTACCCAGACAAAGTTTGAAAGTCCTAGCTATAAAGTAAACTACAAATGTAGTTCCTTACAGCCAAAAAAGAATAGCATGAGTATAATACTAATTAAAACTATATTGTGAAGTAATTGGTAGGGTGTGGAGAATTAAGCAGCTATATTTCCAGATGGAAAGCTCATCATTCACAATACTAGTTGCATACTGTAAGAGAGGCCTAGACGCTAACTTAGTTCAAGGATTTTATTGGGTAAAATAGTCGTTACAGACACCTACAAAGAAGAAATTGCAGTCACAGCTTCCTTCCTTGATCTGCATGAATTTCTGTTTGGTCTAAGAAGACACTAGCCCATTCTCAATGTGGGGGGGGGGGTGCAATGCAGGCTCAGCAGACTGTGTAGGTACTTGGATTTTAAGACAAGACGATGATTCCAATCTTCAAGAATGGTTTTCTCTTTTAGTGAGTTTTATATGTATGAGCAGAACATCAGTTACTGTAACTGTTAACTTCTTTGCACAAGAATTCTGGAGTAGTCCACAAAATATTCAAATTTAAGATCAGTCTTTGTTTCGCTAAGTCGTTTCCATTCCTTTCAAAATGGCAGCCATCAAGCAGGCAGGCAGACTTGAACATTAAACCTGTGTGGGTATACAAGCTGGATTCCATGCAACGTAAAACCAGCACCACCACAGATATCAAACTTTAACAGTGACACAGTGCTTTTTATATAGGATGGTAGCATCACTGTATGCTGAAAAGAAGATGCAAGGAGGATTGTCTAACACAGATGTGAAGTCACATCTCTGTGTAAAATTTTCTCCACACTAATATTTGAACGAACACGTGCACAAGTTTTCTGCTGGGAGATTAAAAACCCATACCTATCTAGATACATAAGCTAGCAAACACAGTAGTTAATGCTCATGCCAACATTGATCTCAGAGTGCAATACTGTCAGAGTTCACTTTATAGGAGATCACATCATCATTATATGCCGAGAAGATGTTTGGAGGAGAGAATGACATAGCTGTGGACTCACGTGCTATTATAAAATTGTCTCCAGACTGATAATGAATGAACACACACACACACACACACACACACACACACACACACACACACACACACACACACACACACACATGCACACATTGACTGCTGTGAGATTAGAATCCTTACATATCTAGTTACACAAGCTGGAGAACACAGTACTTAACACTATCATGACAACACAAGTCTGATTTTAACAGTGCCAGGGTGCACTTTATAGAGGATGACATCATCAGTGAATAGTGAGAAGATGTCTGGAGGAGTGTTTTACATAGCTGTATACTCACACGCTGCTCTAAAATTGTCTTCTGACTGATAGTTGACTGAACACACACCCACTTGTTGACCGTTGTGAGATTAGACCCCTGCTTACCTAGTTAATCAAACTAGACAACTCAGTACTTAACACTGGTGCTATGGCACAAGTCTGACTTTTATATTGTCAGAGTACACTTTAGAGCAGAGGACAGCATCAGTGTATGACAAGAAGATGTTGGTAGGAGCGTCTTACATAGCTTTGTACTCACATACTGCCCTAAAATTGTATCTTGACTGATAGTTGACTGAACACACACACACACACACACACACACACACACACACACACACACACACACACACACACACACACAAGTTGACTGCTGTGAACTTTAACGCCTGTCTACCTAGTTCCACAAACAGGAGAACACAGTACATAATGCTAATGCCACAGCACAATCCTGATTTTAAGTGTCAGACTGTACCTTATAGAGGATGACATCATCAGTGTACAGTGAGAAGAGAATGTTGGGATGGCTTTATATAATTGCTGTGTAGTCATGTATCCCTGTATAATTTTATTCTGAATGATAGTTGAGTGAGGACATTAGGACATAGGCCCATACTCTTCTAACTACCCCCCCCACACACACACACACACACACACACACACACACACACACACACACACAAACACACACACACACACACACATACATGGTTAGACATACAGGCACACACACAAGTTGACTGTTGTGCCATTCAAACCCTACTCAACTAGTTACTCCAGCTTGAGAACACAGTACCTACCAATAGTTTAATCACAGAAGTCTGTCATTATAAAGGATGACATCAGCATAATGTTGCAGGTAACAAATGCTGTTAAGAGACTTGTGTGCAAAGACAGGACTTCAGATTTGATTTTGTGATTGCAATGTACAAAACTACATTTAAAGACAGCCTGATAATATCAGTGTGATATGATTGTGAGTGACCAATGTCCAATGTCAGTATAAACCAATACAAAATGTAACACTGCAGTTGTGCTCTTTATTTCTGTAGTGTCCTTGACAGTGTACTAATTACTGATATATCATTTGCAAGTGCAGTGCTGCTGGACACAAATTACTTTAAGTAAGTATGTCTTTTGTGAAGCAAACGTCCCCGCCATTCTCTTGTGTTTATGAATGCCTTTCTATATGATGAAAGATAATGGCCAATAACCATTGTAAGACATACTAAACACATCTTTACATCGCACATTGATGAGAAACTTATTTGCACAGATGATGGCAAAGTGTCAGCTCATGCATGATTCCCATTTTGTGAATTCAACTTGAACTTGTGAAGTAGTTCGGAAGATATGTTATGGGAGACATAGTTGACAGATACTATGCTGTTCATACTGTTGCTTATTGGAAAAGTTCTGTCAAATGTTTTATTACATTAATAGCTGTTGCTATTGCCTTCTTTATTTGCACAGAGTTGCATGATGAGCAAACTGATTCTTTGCTTAAATGAAAAAATACTAATATGTAAATTGGTTTGTCTCACTCCACACAAACAAGCAGCGTCAATGCAGAGCCATCAGCACTCTGGGCAGTACTGAGTGTGGAAAACACACTTGCTGCCTAGCTTTCCCTATGCCAATAGGTATAAGAGCAGTGAACTCCTGCTCAGAGCACAGATGAGACAGGGTTTGACTCCAAATAATTCTGTTTTTTTACATATGGTGTTCTGATGGCATTAGCTAAGCAAATTTGATCAGGCCTGCAAATGTGACAATCGGCGAGTACAGTAAAGTATGTGTCTTCCCAAAATTTTATCAGTAATACTTATCTCAGTACAGTTGTACAACTATTAGCTGTTTTGCAGGCCTCACTGAAAAATCCCAGTTTAATTGTGTTTACAGGTTTATGGAAATGACAAGGGGTGGCAAATATTTTTTAAATGATTATTATGACTCAACATATATGTTAAGTATTTGTGCATTGCCAGATATCCTGAAAAGTGTGTGCAGTATGCTTTGTCACAGTGAAGACAGTTTCCACATCACATTACATGAAGATTTCATCCATCATAACCTAAAAGTGACACAAACAGAATCCTACAGATGATTTTAAAACATTACACAGTACAGGAACACTGATAAATGATTACATTAAGGTCAAATGTTATTATTATCCATCAGCACAGTCAAGTCAGTCTGCAAACACCATCCATTGATCCATCCTTCCATCCTCAACCCCTTTTCCTATTTTTGCACACGGGGTCAGGGTGTCACTTCACAGTGACAATCATCTCAAGCCAAGGTTTACGCCGCCAGGTGGCTCTCCCTGTCTGCAAGCACCATCTATCAACTGAATAGCTACACACACATAAAGAGGAGTGGGAGTGATGGAATGAATACAAGGAGAGGTGAACATACTCTTAGCAGTGTTCTGTTTAATGGAAAATTAATGGTCATTTTTTTAGTCTGTTGTCATCAATAACCTTACATGCTGTGTAGCATGAAGTGACCAACATAAGGGTAAAGAAGGCTTAGGTGATGGACAACAGGCTAATAACAAGCAGAACAATATTAGATAATATGTGATAGAGGTGGGGATGGAAGTCACTGCAGATACTCATTTTTGGGCAGTAATCAATATATCTCCATGAGAACTCAAAAGTGTGGCAACTTTTAACACGTGGGAGTCTAAACATATCATGCACATATAACATCACACTAAGAAATGATAAAAGAAGTATCTGAAATTTGGACCCTTGAAGCTACTGGCAAAAAATATATATATTCAGTCAAGTGATTTATGTCAACACTCCACAGAGGAAGTTGAATTTTGTTATATTCAGCAGTCTAGATAACTGTCAGGGTAAATGTTTCAAAGTACTTCCTTTACTCTGCTTTAACTCTATGTTCCTTTAGCACAGCAAGTTTAAGCAGCATTGTGCTGAGATAACCAGACTAGCAAGGCCAATGGCAAAACCTCACCAGGTTTTGCCATAGGACATGAAAAGTCATTCACCTTCACTCAGCATTGGTGCACCATGCCAAACTCTGCTCAAATACAGTGGATAAAAGGTGAAAGCTTTATTATGGACCATTTCTGGCCATGTGTGTGGTGTATGATGCTATTTCTTTGACTAGATAAGAGGTGTGAAAATGGGGTAGATAGGAAAGTGATGAAATGGGGGAAAAGCAGGGGGAAGAACAAAGGGGAAGCAATAAAGGAATTTGCAGGAGGGAATTAAGAAAGAACCATAACTATCCACCTGTTTAAAATTGTAATGTGAGCATGTATAGAACATTTGATGAATTTGGACTTCTCCACAAAACAGATGGGTGACAACAACGCAATCATGTTGTATAGCTAATTGGACTGAATCAAGTATGCAAAGAAGGCACATACGCAAAGTGGAGAATTATGTATAGGACATTTTTTTTTTGCATTTCAAGAAGAGGAGAATGTAGGGGAAGGGACATAGGAATGCCCGGATAATGTATGTATATAGGGTAAGTGAGGAAGCAGGTGCAAACAGGACAAACAAGAGAATCACAGACATGAAGGATACAAAAGGTAGGGGGACACCATGATTAGAGATAGGCAGGCACATGCCTGTCAAACAGGGAACAGTGAGAATCTAGTCATTACCATCACAACTGTCATCACTTTTGCCTTCCCCACTTCCCTGCGATATTGCTTGATGTGGGAGTCTTTTTTGCATTGTGGCTGATGTGGGCACCAGTGCCAGTTTCTATCACATCATGCACCATCCCTGGCAGCTCCTGGTAGGTGACATAATCACACCACCATTACTCCCAGAGAGTACCACTACATCAGCAGCCAGGGCAATGCTACCTGATGTGGATGGGCCAGGTAGTGCAGGGCCTGCAGAGGCAGTACTGCCAGGTTGCATCCCAGAGGTGCTGGATGTTGGTGCAATAGCCGGTCGAGGGTTGGCAGGTTGAACCACAGTGGTTGGCCCACCTCCCTGTGCTGAAAAACATTTTCTTTGTTGTCAGAAAAGTATGACATCAAAAAGGTGTGTTTCCATTTATACAAAAGAAAAAGAGATAACTGATGGGGTGACACAAAACAGAAAAGAGATTATTAGAACCATTATATGTCACATTCAAAGGATTTATTACAGTGAATATACTTTTAGTAAATTCCAAAAACCAACAATGTAGTGAACCAAACTAATATGAAGGATAGCCACATAAAACGCACTTCTCCAAGAGACTTTAAAATGTTTATTGTAAGCGCTTTCACAGTTGCAAAGACTCCTTCATCAGACATAATCACACAACAGTAATTCAGTATTTAAAACACATTCAACCAATAAAATTACAGAAACTATTAAGCACTTAAACAATGTATATTTAAAAATACACTGCATAAAAATAATCACAAAACCGTATCAAAATATGCACATAAAGTATGAAAGACCTATGTGAAATATATATAAATATATATATATATATATATATATATATATATATATATATATATAATTTTTATTTTTATTTTTATTTATAAATTTGTCTGGCCTTAAAAATAGGTATAACAGAGGCCTTAGGGGATGCCTGAATGATAAGGTCTCTATTAAACCCAGTCTTAAAGCCAGACAAATTTATAAGTCTTTTAGAGAAGTACATTTTATGTGGTTATCCTTCATACTGGTTTGGTTCATTACATTGTTGGTTTTTGGAATTTACTTCATTTTATTTTTGGGTGAACAATATATTCTATCTGCTCTTTGTGTTTTTTTGGTTTGCAAATATTCTTAAGAGCGGCATTGACTGAAGGTGGCATTGACATTCAAGAACTGGATTATAATCCAGGTACTAATGCCAAAACTAATATGAACTGTTTTGAAAGACTTTCTAACTACATTAGAAATGAAGAGAATCCTCTTCTTCTCTTTGAAGGGCAGCTTTCCATTGACTTGAATGCATCAGAGGAATTTGATCTAACTGCATTACGTAAGGATTTGTTTAAGCTTGATAATGAATTACCCAGGTTAAAAAGGCTGCAGGTACAATAATTTCACTTTGAGGTTTGTCTCAGTCTACGTATAAAACCTCAAAAACTGAGAATTTTGAAAATGTCTACCCATGGAGAGACCTATAAAGAACTCTTGATAGAGTGGCAGCAGCTGAACCTGGACCTGAGCTTCAATTATCTGAGGCTATTAGTGGACTTTTTCAAACCTGAAGAACAAAGACTGATAATAGTTATCACTGCCTTACAGACTGGTCTTTATAATAAGTTTCCTGCAGAGGTGGTTGATGAAAAACTTAATAAAATACTTGATTCAGCATTAATTTTTGAGCGGCAACTGCTGAATCAAAAACAGAAAAAGATTAAAAGAGACCGTGCCAATTTCACTTCAAGGCATGTCTTTACATGGCCCAGAATTAAAAAAAATGGAATATGGATGGTGTATCATGGGAATTGGAAAGTTCAATGACTCCTTTAATGAGGGATGATGTCAGCGAGTTTGTAGCACAGGACCCCACAGTTAATGGAGAGAAATTGGTTAATAGAACTGATACAGAGTTGAGAAGGAAAACAACAGAGAATAGACCTACAGAGGTAAATTTAATTAGATAACCTACACTCAATGCAACTAATATGGTGAATAAATCCAATAAAAACATTATTGAAAAGCATCACCCTTTGCTCCCTTTACATATAAACAGAATTGCCACAAACCAATGGTCAAGGAGCAGAGGAAGAATGAAAAGGAAGATGACTCCAGAATCGGGGAATTACAAAACCATAAAGAGAATGTGGCAACCGATAACTACTCCTTGATATGAAATATTTCATCGAGGATGTTACCTGAGCCTGAAACTAAGCTGCTTCAGAAAAGTATGAGCTATATACCAGCACAGAAGGCAGAATTGACTGATAGCATTATTAATTTAAAACTGTTCATTCGCAATGTTATGCTTAAATTGCAATACAAGAACTTGGCATGTAATGATAATATTATTAATAAGTTCCAGAAACCCAGTACTTATATCACCTTAAATAATCCTATTTTACAGATCTTTGAGAAGGTTTGTGAGGATGAAATTATGAAACTGTTTGATGAAAGACCACATAGTTATTTTTTTAGATTATCTTAGTAGAGATGAAAGCCTAGCACTAAGGACTCTACAAAATGATACATCCATTTCTATAAGACCAGCTGATAAAGGTGGCCCTATAGTGATTATGGACCGCAACTTTTATTTCTGCTCTATGTTTCAAATGTTGAATGACATTAACACATATAAAAAAGTGACAAGGGAGTATGTAGACAGTATGGTGAAGAGAGTGCATTATACTTTCATGGATTGTCTAATGTGCCATATTATTAACCTTGACTTATATAATTTTTGTTATAAATGAACCAGTGATACCTGTGATAGATACAAGGGCTTCCGAAGAATCATAAGAGCCCAATATTACCCACCTTCAGACCCATTGTGGATGAGAGGGGTTGGTGTACTGAATCACTATCCATATTTTTTGAAAAACATTTAAGGCCCATTTTAAATAAGAATGCCTATGTCCTTAGGGACACTAGAGATTTCTTGAATGACTTAAGTTCACAAAAGAGTGAGGTGATGTTGCCAACTATATCTTTGTTACATTTGATGTACAGTCATTGTTCACAGTGATTCCGAATAATATAGGTATTAATATAATGAAAAATGATTTGATGAGACAGTAATTAAGGAATAAAGTTTATTGATTTGTTATGCCTCCTTATGGAGATGATATTGGAGAACAATGTCTTTATTTTTGAACATAATTTGTACCAGCAGGAAGATGGCATAGCTATGAGCATATCTAGTGACAATAGCTACACCAATATTATTATGGCTTCATGAGAAGATAAGTATATTTTGAATACATCTTATGTGCAAAATCGTATCTTTCATCGAATAATTGTGAATGATTTATTTACCATATGGGAAGGAGATGATGATCAACTATTAACATTATATGAATATATGAATACTGCTACCCCCTTCCTGAAATTTACTATGTATAAATCCTTTTCAGAAATAGATTTTCTAGATATTAACATTTTGAAAACATAAGATGGTCAAGCGGACGCTAAGGTTTATAGGAAAATATGTTACAGGAATATGTTCCTGCAGTGACAAAGTATGCATTCCACACATATACTTATAAATATTATTGAAGGTCAAAGCTTGAGGGCCTCTAGCTTAAATGCCAGTGATGAGGGTTTCTTTCAAGAATTGAGTACATTAAAGGCCAGGTATAATGAGAGAGGATACAATAATAAAGAAATTGATGGTGTTTTAGGAACATTACCTCAATTAAGGCCTACTCAAGGGAAACCTTATTTTTCTGAAGGTACATGGGATAGACTAGATAGGAACAAGAATAATACTTTCTTGAAAATGCCTATTACCTATTCTAGTAACAGTAGACAAATACAAGCTGTTATGAGGAAACACTGGCAAATACTATCTGTGGACCCAGATATTAGATCTATAGTTGTCCATAAACCCAATTTTGCTTTTAAGAATAAAATAATCATGAAAAATGATGCTATGCTATCCAAGAACAATAGAAAGTCCAGTTGATACACAAGTATATGGTACTTACCCTTGTTTTAAATGTAATTACTGCAGGTAAATAGATATGCCTAGTAAATTTGAACATCCTGACACTCGAAAGTGATTAGAATTTAGAGTGAATGCCAACTTAATACTTGTCATGTAGTGTACTTGGCTTATTGCCAAGTATGTCAATCTTTTTATACAGGTAAAACAGATATAAGGTTAAAAGATTGGATAAGAGAACATGCCTACAACATAAATAATGGAATGAGCACAAATGCATTAGCTAGACACATCCTCCAGCATGGTCCTACACATGGTTTTAAATTTATGGTAGTTGAGGCAATATGTTTAGGTGAGCATTTGGGTGATATTAGGAATAGGTCAGAAACATCAGAACTAAGCTGGACTATTACAATGAGAGCTAATAGGGGGTGAGGCCTGAATGATAAGGTATCTAGTAAGCCTAAACCCATTCTTAAGACCAGACAAATTTATAAATAAAAATAAAAATAAAATGTTTTATATATATTTTTATATATATTTCACATAGGTCTTTCATACTTTATGTGCATATTTTGATACGGTTTTGTGATGATTTTTATGTAGTGCATTTTTAAATATACATTGTTTAAGTACTTAATAGTTTCTGTAATTTCATTGGTTGAATGTGTTTTAAATACTGAGTTAATGTGTGATTATGTCTGATGAAGCAGTCTTTGCAACTGCGAAAGCCCTTACAATAAACACTTTAAAGTCTCTTGGAGAAGTGCATTTTATGTGGCTATGCTTTGTACTAGTTTGGTTCACTACATTGTTGGTTTTTGGATTTTACTTCATTTTAATTTTGGGTGAACCATATATCTTATCTGCTCTTTGTGGTTGTTTGGTTTGCAAATATACTTTTAGCATTATATCACCTATACAGCTTCTCCAATCCAAAAAAAAGGATTGAATTATTACAAGTAATCCTTGCATATATGCTTTTAAAGATTCTACAGATTAAGATGACATGACATTAAAGCCAATATAGCTGGAATTAAAATTAAAGAAATTATATTTTTGGAATTTAAATGTATCTGTTGGAACTGAACTCACCAAATGTGAATACAGTATTACACATGCCTAATACGGTTACCGAGAGCTACAGAAGAAAGCAGACATGTTCGCTTTTGCAGTTAAGTACTACATGTAATTATGTTAATTTGTGCTGAATCTGTACCCCTTGCCTGTTTGAGCAATTCCATTCTCTCAGCATGTGCCTTCCTGTTTTCTGAAATGTCCCGAGCAACAGAAAAATAAAGACGGAGAGAAAAAGAGACATGAAAGGATTATGCATACCAGTCTTAGCTATCTATAGCTTTCCATATCATTTAAAGTTGCTTTATCCATATACTTACACAACTGTGGGATGTCAGCAGTTCTAAACTCATTCAGCCACTGGTTGAGTTGTGCCTGCTTGCACTGTTTCAGGTCATTATAATGGTACTTGCATTGCTCCCCAGAGCGTATTATGCCAGTTGTATTGGAGACAGCCTTGGCTAGAGTGTTCCAAACCTCAGACTAATAGTGAGACCCAGTATAGTCGCCCTGCAGCTACAGTCTACAGCTGTAGTGCTTTACAAGGAATGCAACAAATATTTTGGCCTCCCCACACCCCACTTTTGTGCCCTGAATTTGGCACCGTCCTTCCCCTCTCCGGCCATGTCTGCACAGGTTCCCCAACAACAGTAAAAGTGTTTCCCTGCCAATTTGTGATATTGTATTTTACTGCCAGTGTGCAAACCTACACAAGCATGCCAAACACATTATACTGAGAGAAACATTGCCAAACAAAGAGAAAAGGAGTTTATGAAACAGGAAGGATAATGTGACATTTGACATTAATTTATGGCATGTGTGCTGCTAGACCTGACAAAAGTTTGTCCAGTGGTCAACACTGATATACTAAATGACTTGGCTTTTAAGGCATGTCTTTGGAGGAAACAATGGGGCGACTTGACACATATTTTGTGGGCCTTACACACTATTAAAAGTAATTTGTATAATGTGGGATTCAAACCTACATAAAAAGGAGAATACATACATTACCAAAAAGGTGGTTTTTCATCGTTGCCACAGAAGACATGTTTACCAACCATGGTCATTAGAAATATATCCACCTTAAAGAGTGAATGGTGCTATACTTCTATTACACCTGTGCATGTATGACATGACAAGGTCCTGGTTTATGTATTCTCAGGTGTGATGCAGGAGTAATGTGTGACAATATACTGGAAATGCATATACCTGTGTTACTTTCAGAGTACATTTTTGAGTTCTGGTTCAGACCACACAATACATTCTGTTTTATAGTTATGCTTGTGTTATGGCAGTAGGTAGATGACTGTCAGTAAACTATGAAGTCCATCTCAGGTCTGAAAATACATTTATAATTACATAATCCTCACTGTCACGCTACACCAGTAACACATATAATGGGCATGATACCATGTGTATGCTCAGCCAACCTGCTATACATAGTTTATTAGTATTGGTATGTAGAATTATCTTTATTTTCTAATTTTTGTGAAAAACTACAGTGGGGCACCCTTAAAAAAAACACAAAGTGGAGTGTCTTGGATTACAACCCTAGCCTGTGTTTTGGCTATGAACTTACACCTAGTTCCATAGGGAAAGCTAGGCAGCAGCTGCATTTTTTACAGTCAGTACTGTCCTGAGTGCTGATGGCTGCACATCACCAGTTAGCCTGTGCATGCAAAGGAAGGTGAACCAAATAAAATGCTTTAGTTTTTTCCTTAAGTAGTGAACTGTGGTTGCACACAGCTGAGCAATTCACAAATGCAACAAACAATAGTGAACATGTACTCCTTCTGTTAATAGTCACTATGATCCTTCCTCTGTAAACACAATTGCTGTTGAACTCAAACTATGTTCTACCTAGCATGTATTGTGTATTTCAGTGTATTTACACCTTGTGCTACACACACAGCATCACAGGAGTAATTTCTACAGTCATTACCATTCAAGTTGCTGACTGCATCACAATTGCACTAAGCATGTTGGCACTTCTGAAGACAACTGACAGTAAATTTTAAATGTGTATGCATTTGACCGTTTCAGTAAAGCCACTTGGTGCACAAATGGTAAAGACAAAAAAGTAATAATAAAATGGTTAAACAATTGCACAGCTCTGGATTTGAACTATTACACTAATCAAATTACAAAGCATAAGTGGAGTGTGCTATCACTCTTTGCCACAGACACAGCTGTGTAACACTGACTAAATCATGCACATACAAGCATTTGACATCTCATTTCCAGTATTAACAGATCATACACTTGGACATTGTACATATGGGGTTGATATATTTAGTGCAATGAGTGATCACACAAAATTTATAAATACAGTTGCACAAATGCAGTTCTGTCTGCTCTTTGCATTCTGGTCATTCTTTTCTTATCTCTGCTGTGATATCAGGCATGCAGACCATTTTCTATCATTTTGCTTTAAGTGTGTGATAAATATACATGACAGTGAACAACAGTTTTCAGCAAAGGCAGGCGAGATTTGCTACTCTGGACAAAAATATAAATGTGTGGTGTTTTGCTTTATTTAAAAGCTAACTGAAGTTAGTCTCACACTTTGCAAGTATATCCTCACTGACACACCCACTGCAATGAAGGGTGTCTGAATTGCTGTTGTGTTTTTCTTCACTCAGACTAATCATTCACAGTTGCAAGCCATTAGTACCTAACAATGGTGTAGGGCCTACACTATGTTTACATCTGTAACATAAAGTCAAAAGTTTGGTATTATGCAATTCTAGTAAGTTCACAGTTCATTTGCATCTTCACAGTACTCAATCAATTGAATCTACACTATAAAAAGGAAAGGTAACTGTGTAGGGAGGGTATTCAAAGATGAGGAGACTTGTGTATTTGGACAAAACAGAAGCTTCCTATTCCTTTGAGGGTGATTTCTCTACACAGAAGGCTTCATTTTGCTAATGTACGTTTGTATTATTCAAGGAAATTTTAGAGTTTGTAAAATGTTATAAATGTATTTATACATTCAGAACAAATGAAACTTTTATCTGTATGTACTTCTTATACTTTGCTGTTGGCATATATGCAGTTATAGCAGGCATTTACATTTGTGAGATAGACAGGTTATACTTTCAGTGCAACTATGTTCTTATCATTTGCTTTTATGCTGTCCTATGGTGTTGGAGAGAAATGTAGCATACATGTCACTGACACTGGTGTTATGCTTCTGAGATGGCCCGGGGCAACCCCCACAGGAGTGGGGGGCACATTGAAAAGTCACTGGCATTCATAAATTGACTTTTCTGTTGAACAAGTGTAGACATCCTAATGATTCTGATAATTCTGTGGAAAACATAAACATATTACTTATGTGGTATTCCTTATTTTGTACAAACTTTCATTTGTGTATGTGGGGGAAGGGTTGAGCCAACTACCATTCTGTAGTCCTAAAAGAAATGTGTGCCAAGTGTTTTTCTGTTGGAAATGTGTAGACAGCCTGATAGTTTTGTTGACAACATATACATTACGTATGTGTATTCCTTGGTTTGTACAAACCTTTGTTTGTGCTTGTGGGGTGGGAGGTGGGTGAGCCACCTACCATTCTGTTGTACTAAGTGAGAGTGTGTTTCAAGTGCTTTATGTTGGCAAATTGTACACAGATGGATTCTATTTTGTTACTTATGCAATATTTATCTGATTTTCCTTCTCTGTTTTATGTCACATAAGATTATGGCACCAAAGCCTACAAATCCATGAAAGTACCCATTCAGTGATGTTAAAAATGAGGACATAATACAGGCTCTGAGACACCATGGAGCTTTTGCATACCTCTCAGCCTCTTAGAACAAGAAATCTGGACAAAGCCATTAATAATGGGGAGACAAAGGTCCAAAAATAGGGACAATTTTTAAATATTGCTCTTAGAAATTTAAAAAGTTAATAGGATAACAGGTTTTCCATTATCATAATTTTTCTGAAGGGTATGCAGTCTGAAACTCAAACACCTGTCATTATTTTCTGACTTCCATCCTCAATGATCTTCCAATCATTTGCTAGTAAACCAAAAATTTATGAGGACTAGACCAAAAATATGAGACAAAAATCTGGACATTCTGAAAAATCTGGATAGTTCCGAGGTATCCTTTCTGCTTGAAAGACCATGAAGATATGGCTGCCAGAAAGGAGATTTGGAACCAGTCAGTTTTGTAAATGCAGTTGGTGGTCACAGCCACAATTATGATCAGGTGCAGTATTGGACACTGATATGATTTCATCTGCTCGGAGGAGGGAAGCTGCAATTGCCCAAGAACAGCTGCTATGGAGGGGGGGGTCCTACTACTGAGCCACCAAATGAGGAGCTCCTATCCACCATCAGAGATCCTGACAGCTCAGTGCAGAGTGCACACCATGTGCTTGATGTTGGTGCTGATGTGGCTGGCCAGAAAAGTGTGTCCCAGGAGCAGCTTCCAGGAGAGCTGGCATATGACAACATTTTATCTGCTTGTGGAATAAAATATATAATTTGACTACTACTTCCTGAGATATATGTTTTCTGTTTATACCAATTGATAAGTTATACAGTTATACAAGAGAGTTGTTCAGTACACATGGGTGTGAATGGATGCCTCAGCCAAGCTTCAGTTATAGTTATTCTTTACAGGACATATAAGTGATTGTGTTTTCACTGACCCCTATGTTATTCCCATTGTGATGCTTAATTACCATCCTGTCCTTGCTTCATTTCTTTCAGGACCATCCTCCCTACAAAGTGTGGAGACATCTACACATGGTAAGCAAATGTTTCTTTGCTTATTATTAAACATTATTTAGATATATAATTGTATGTGTGAGGAGGGTGTAATGAGTGTCTGTATTGCTGTACCATCTGCAATTGTGTGATTAGTGTTACTTTTTGTTCATCTAGTTTGGATTAATATTTAGTGGGGTAGTTATTTCATCCCTATGTTTGTTGCTTATTATCACAGGTGTTCCAGAGAGTGGAAGCATAGGACTCCTACCTGATGTTGGGGTAGCGGTAGGCTCTGATGATGATGATGGTGGCCATATGGAGGTACAGTCGGTGGGTGCAGAGGTTGAATCTGACACTGAGGTTGCAACTCACACATCCCCTGGATTTCCTTCAGACACATCAGTATGTCTATGCATACCCATTCCACTGTGCCCTTAGATACTGGAGAGGTGGAAGGTGATACAGTTGACCAGGGTAGTGTGGTTAATGCTGTTTCATTGCTGGTTGACTATAGCCATAGCCAAAGTGTAGACAAGGTGCCACACAGAAGGGCTGGAAGGGGTGCTCTGAGGAGGCCTGTTGACCACCCTTCACGTGATCATGGTCTGTCATTATGTGCCCCTTGATATATGTTTAGGGCCATCATGGAGGCAGAAGCAAATTCCACTAGAGGTTCTGAGGACATGCTTAGGGTTCTAGATGTGACACAAGCTGATGTGCATGTCTGCCTCCATCATGTGGCCGATTCAATGGATCAGATGAATGCCACAGAGGATCAGGCAGTGTCTGTGATGGTCTGCTGGGAGGGAGACAGCATCCATGTGGCTGTAGGTCAACAGCATCATCTGCCGTTAGCCAATGTGGCCATGCCTGATCTCGCTTTCATAGTGGCACTACTTCCACTGCTATGTCACTGGTTGAGGTGTCCACACCAGACATTGTAGACCACAGGGTCATGGGCCTGGGTATAGTTGTAAGGAGTGGTCATCCAGTAGACATCACTCACATTCAGGTAGCATCAGTACATTTGACCATGGGCATGGGCATGCCAGTGCAACTCCTGGCAGAGCCAGTTCTCATGGTCAGGGTGTCCACAAATGAACTGATACCTCTACCATGCATGGCTCACACTTGTCCAACATGCCAGGATGTAGAACTAGCACACAGCTTGGCTTTGTTCATGCAGAGACATGCACATATATTTCACACTGAGTGCCCATATAGACACCTACACATAACACACATCACTACATTCACACAAAATCAAACTTTATGCTAAAATTGGAGAACAAGCTGTACAACTCCTCCAACTAACAATATGGCTTTTAGTCACATATGGCACAGTGTAACTGTTATCACAGCTGTTGAACTCCACCTATTTGAAGTTATTCAATAAACTGTACTGTATTTGCCCATAATTTTTATCATCTAAAATTGTGGGTTAGGCCTCAGCCACTCTATACTTACAAAGTACAATTGGGTGAGGGTTGTTGTTCATGCAGAACAGTTAAGGACACAAATGCTTATAGTCACTCAATGCTACTTTGGCACACTTGCCTAAGCATTCAGAAAATCAGCACCATAGAGGGATGAGTGAATGCACCATGGTATACTTGCATCGCCAGCTGTCATATGTGTGGTTATGTGAAAGCATTACATCATGTGTATAAATCAAGGAAAATGTGTCCCTGTAATTGCTCAGAAAGAATCTTGCTATATGCCAGACAATACTTCCTATTGCTTGTTATAGCCAAACACACCTGTAGCTCCCTGCTGTTGTCACTGTGATGGTAGAACAACAACTATGTCAAATGTGCATATAATTACTCCTGCTGGAAAACATACTCTCATACTTCTCTCAAGATATTCCTAATGAAACCATTATTCTTGGTGATGTTAATATTAATTGGTTAACTCTCTGTACCCCAAAGTCTTCCTTACACATTAACTCTCTGTACCCCAAATTCTTCCTTACACATTAACTTGCACAGCTTTACTCAACTTATCACTGATGCCACCCATACCAGCGATTCTCATACACACAGCACCCTTATCAATTGGATTCTAGTCTCTCATTCCTCTAAATATCACAATCCTGAAACCCTTCCCAACACACAAAGTGCTCACTCCCCAATAAAAGTACTTAGATATATCCCTCACGTTACTAAACAGAATAGATTTATCACATGCCGCAAGCCTGCTAACTTCCACCCAGACACCTTTAAATCTCTTCTCTTCCCTCTAAATTTAACTGGAATTTCCTTACCCAACTCCCCCTTGACGATGCTGTCCTGTCTTTCAACTCCACCTTTCTCGGTATTCTTGACTCACTTGTTCCACTTTGCACAGTCCATATTAAATCTAATATGTCTCCATGGCTATCAAATTCCACCTGCATCCTAATGAAAAATAGAGACAGAGCATGGAAAACATGGACCAAAACAAAGCTCCCTGCAGACTTGCTAAAATATGAAGAACTTAGAAATCAGACTAAAAAGTGTATTAATAAAGATAAAAGAGACTTCTACTATAATCCACCCTCAGTCTTGAAATCTAACCTCCAAAAATTTTGGAACTCATTAAACCACTTACTACATCCTGGTGGTCCCTGATCCCCCAATCCTTGTCCTGACAAGACTCCCAAAGATACTGCCTCCACCTTCAACACATATTTCATTAACTCTATATCCAAACTATTTAAACCCAGTGCCAACTCATCCACCTTTAATAATATTTCAAACCACTCTCTATCAAATCTCACTATACTCTCATCAAATAATTTTTCCCTCAAACCTGTACCCACTAGCTGCAGCAAATCCCTACTCTCTAAACTAAAACATTGCTCAGCTTCTACCTACAACATTCCTTCCCTTTTCCTTCAGTTGCTGCTGACTCTCTTGCTCTCCCTGTATCTATCTTAATCAACCGCTCCATTTCAGAGTTCAAAGTTCTTTCCATATGGAAACAATTCTTCATTCTACCAATACGTTAAGGAGGTAACTACTCAGACATCACTACTTTTAGACCAGTTGCCATCCTCTCTCTAAAGTTCTAAAAAATGTATACATAAACATGTTATGCACTACCTACTCTCTGAAAATCTACTCACACCTACTCAACATGGCTTTAGACCAAAGCATAGTACTACTATTGCCCTACTATCATTCCTTAATACTATATGCCTTGCCAGAAATAACAACAAACATGTCTCCTGACTATTCTTATATCTCTCTAAACCTTATGACACCATCTCTCACCCTCTCCTTCTGCACAAACTAACCAACCCTAACTTGTACTTCCTACTGTTGCTTGGTTTTCCAGCTACCTCAATAACAGATGTCAAGCAGTGAAGTGGCAATCTGCACTCTCCCCTCTTCTCCCAGTTAAAATGGGTGTCCTTCAGTGTTCCATCCTTGGTCCACTACTTTTCAACATCTTCACTAATCTTATTTATTATTCCTGTCCTCAGTCATCACTGGTCCAATACGATGATGATTCTATTGTCATCACTATTGCTGACTCACCCTTCGAACTCATCGCTTCAACACAGACATCCTTTAACTCTGTAGAAAATTGGCTCTCTGATAACCAGCTTATAATTAACCCAAAAAAACTAAGCTACTGCTTTTTCTTCCTTAAAACTACAACCACATTAAATCCACTTTCTCAATCCTGTCCCTCAATAACACACACATCGAGGTGGAAACTAGCACTAAACTCCTTGGTGTTCTCATTGATGACCAGCTTAAATTCCATCTGCACATTAACAACTGTACCAAGAAAACTCATCAGAAACTAGGGCTCATCTACCGCAACAAAATGTTTCTCACCAGTGAAGCTAAAGTAACTCTCTCTTATGCCTACCTCCTACCCAGTCTATTATATGGCTCTCAAATTCTTACTTGCCTCAACTCCACATTCCTAGCCAAACTTGAATCTACCTACAACAAGATAGCCAAATTTGCACCCCATGAAACTTACAAGTCACTTCACTGTCTTTCTCTCTCTCTCTCTCTCTCTCTCTCAAACACCTTAAATGGCTTGAACTACCCCCATCAGCTTCTTCTACTTCAACTCCAGATCATCCACTCTATCCTTTATCAGCCTTCTTACTGTCCTACCCTATCATCTGTCATCTCTCACTATTCACCTGCTAGATCACGCCGAAGCTCTAACCTAGATCTGCTATAAATCCACAAACCTAAACCTAAGAAAGGATGTATTCTCTATAGCTATAATCCTTCCAAGGCCTGGAACAAACTCCCACTAGAGATCAGGTCACTTAAGCAAGTTAGTCAATTCAAGCTAGCCACTAAAAAATACCTGTTAAGCCAATGGACCTGCCTCTGTACCCAACCCCCTTAAACAGCTTATCAACCCTAACTGCACACTTCTATCTGCTCCCAACTTATGAAATGTTCTCTAACTTTCTACACCTTGTCTCACATTAACTTTTCTATCCTAAGCACATTGCATACATTCTTATCTGCATAATGGAAGATTTTACCTCTAGTCCTTCTCAATGATGTAGGATTCTAAATCTGACAGACATGATGATTAGTCTATTGTAGTAAATCCTTGTTTTTTATGTATGTTTCTTTGAATATTTTCTTTAAACCAGTTTTTGATTGTTTAATTATTTTTGTAAATGATAATCTGTAGAACATGTGGAGCTTTTCTCCCCAGGCCTCCACTGAAAAAGGGCTACTTAGCTCAGTTGGACAAACCCAGTCAACAATTGTAAAATAAATAGTAAATAATAAATAAATAAATAAATAAATAATCCTGTATTGGAACACATGCATTACTTAGGCAACAACATACCTTACATTGTCTTATGTCCTCAATGTAGAGGGAGTGCTTCACTACAACTGTGATGGAACGACAATCTATCCAAATGACAGCATCAGTCTTCAATACAGCCTTTCCAAAGAATAAACAATTATAACAGGAAACGACATTTACACAGGAGTATAGTACATGTAGGTGACAACACTGTTAACAACATATACAATGACTGTAAGCAGTGATGCTGGGATTTGATCTATATGGCTAACATCACAGGTTTATCAAGGTTTGCTGAAACACAAGCGCAACTACAGAATTATTTGATGACTGTGACACTGCACATTTCAATGGATGACATCGCCATTGTGTATTGCTTTCATGTTTTCTTTAAAAGGTGGTTGAATATCACAACCACCCTGTATATATGTATATATAAATATATATGTGTATCTATATATATGGTTCCCCTTTATAATCGCAAAATACTGAAACCTCAAATTTCAGTATTCCATGACCATAATAAAATGTCAAAAGTGCATAATCTCGGATTTGAATATTTCGAATTTGCGGTTATGATTTTACGTTACGTGACATGAGCTGTTTAGTTTGGATGTTGTTCAGTGTAGTGTATGGATTTACATGGACTCTAAGGTAAGTGAGTGTTTTGTAAGGGTTTTATATGGGAGTTTGAGTGTATGTGAGATTGTTTTAAGTTGTATGTGTGGGTTAGGGTAGGAAAGTGAATGTATGAGTGTGTAATTTTTGGATGTGTTGGTGTTTGTCTATGTGTGATGTGTGTGTGTGTGTGTGTGTGTGTGTGTGTGTGTGTGTGTGTGTGTGTGTGTGTGTGTGTGTGTGTGTGCGTGTGTATGTGCAAGGGTATGTGGAATGTCTGAATGTCTGGGTGTGAGTGTACTGTCTTATACTGTTTGTGCAATCTCGGAGTTAGTATATATAAGTAGGGAGGTGTGAGGGTGCAGGAGGGCTTGCCCCCCTGCTTATGTGTACTGTAGGTATGTGGATGTGTGGTGCTTTGTTTTTGTGTGTTTATTTGTTTTGTAGTGTGGTTGTGTTTTATGTGTGGTTTGGTGTATGCTGTGTGTTCGGGATTTATACTTTCGGGATTGTGAAGGTTCGGTATTTGAAGGTTTCGCCTTTATGGTCACGAAATACTGAAATTCAAGAGTTCAGTATTTTGTAATTATAAAGGGGAATATATATATATATATATATATATATATATATATATATATATATATATATATATAATGTCAAATTATATTAACGTTCCCACCAGAGCAAATACTTTTTTGCTCACGAATGCAATAATACAGAAAAATACAAGTAAAATAGCAAAGAGGCAACCACAGCACAGCACCAAATCCAGTATTAGGAGGTATATAAAATGAAAAATGCTCTGATTATATAAAATACGTTCTGATTTTATTCACATGCATCAGGTAAGCGCTTTCACATAGAGCTTCGTCAGACCATTTTATTGAAGCTAGCAATAATTAATGGCAGTTACATAACTTCATACACACATGCACAAGTTGACAGCCATGAGATTAGAACCACCTACCTACAGGTCACAGTATTTAATACAAGCACCACCGCCACATAAGTCTAATTTTTATAGTGTGTGAGTATGTGAGTGTGAATGCACTTTATAGAGGATGATGCCAGTGTTTTGTTGCAGAGAAGATGATACTGGCAGAAGGGTCTGACACTGATGTGGACTCACCCTGCAGTGTAAACTTAATTCTAGGCTACTGCTTTCTTGAGGGCATCAGTACTTAAATTCATATTTACACAACCATACACACACACACACACACACACACACACACACACACACACACACACACACACACACACACACAGACACATACACAGACACAAGTTGACTGCTATAAAACTAGAACCCACTGACTATGCAATCTAGAGGACACACTACTTAAAAAAAGCACTACTACAGAAGGCTATGCTTTATAATGTATGAGTGCACTTTCTAGAGGGTGGTGTCAGTGTTTTGTTGCAGAAAAGATGATGCTGGGAGATGTGTTCATAGGTTCATAGGTTCATAGGTAGGTACTAGGCTATTGGTCCTAGGGCCTATACAAGCCTAGCCAAAAAGGTACCCTGGCTTTCACCACCCAAGAAAATTATTTTCCTGTGCCCTTGTCAAGCAGAGCCACAGAAGTTATCCCCGGGTGAATTTCCTATTACGCATCCAATCAGCAAGATTTTTCTTGAAGAGTGCTAATGAGGAGCTCTGTTTGACATAGATAGGTAGTCTGTTCCAGAGTATGGGAAGTCTCTGGGACAGGAATCTATCCCTCCAACATGTTCTGTTTATTGTGGTGACAAGGTTTAGGTCCCTAGTGTGTGTAGCTTGGAGGGATTTGGATTTCTTTAAGTGGAGCATGTTGAACTGGAAATGTGAAATATCAGTGTTTAGTGGTGTTCAGTGGTGCTTGACATGTTGTATTATACCCTTCCATGTTAGCTCCAAAGTTCAGTTCAAAAATTAAGAGTTCTGTTTGCCTTCCTCATTTGTGTGACATTAGGCTGTGAGCAATCAGTGTTGTCTGCTGAAGAAAAAAGTGAAAGACTTTAATTTAGTTTGCCTTATGTAGAGTAAACAGGCTTAGTGGTGATTTGTGGCTTTCAGCACTCTGGACAGTACTTAGTACAGAAAATTCACCTGACAACCTAGCTTTCTCTGTAGCACAAGGTGTAAACTCTCTGAATTAAATGAAAAAGCAGAGTTGAAGCAACGTTTGATACGAGTAAGCAGATAATTTTATAAATCCTGTCAGAATGTGATTATTATAGTAACTTTTTATCATGACTTTAAGAATACACAGAAATGACTATTTTAAATATGGGGTCTGGACAAATTGTGTGTGCAATAGTTTCTTAAATAATCTTTTATACCTAAAAAAATGAGACATATTTCAAGGGAAATCACAGCTTAACTGGGTGTACAATTTGGTGTAGGGCAAACACTCATCGCATTCTGCAATAACAACTGAAATGCCATTTAGCATTACATGCTACAGTTGTTCTTTGCCAGACCTTGCACAAATGTTGAGGACTACATCTGATCAAACAGAAGGGGCTTAGATACATACATAGGCAACTCATTCCCAGGAAAGACACTTATAAAAACAGGCAGTAAGAGTTTCATCTAATGCTGGATTCAAACCATTGTCAAGTCGAAAAATTAAGTTCACAGACTTAATCTTTATCTTTACATGCCAACACAAAAACCATACCTTTGAAGGTACAGTGATAACCAAGTCAACCAACGGAAGATGTAGGTTTTATTTTTTCAGCAAAGTGAAGGTAGACCAAAACTGCCATAACATGACATTTACATCCATCAGCCTAATGAATAGTCAAAGGTATAAAGGGGTGATAGAAAGACCGATATACAGACACATATGAAATTACTTCTATGGTCATTAATGCACATCTTTATGGTGTGTCTTCATTATTCATCAGTCATGTTCTGTATTCGAAAGTGATGGTTTTGGGGATAAAGAAGCTGTAAGACAGGCAAAACCTGATAAAGACAGGATTAGAGAAAGGGTGGTTTACTAAATCATCCTTATGGTCATGGATCTGTTGGCAACTTCTTAACTTGATAAAAATTAAAAAAATTGTCATGTAACATATCACAAAAGTACAATACCACAGTAACAAATAATGTGGTAACTATCTGTAATTGATACCTTGATGCTATAGTCACAAATTAATCTTCAAACAACTAATTTATGTCAATACTCCAGAAAGGTTGCTGTGCATAGTTGCATCCAGTAGTCAAATATGTGAATACATGCAGGAAAAGGAAGACATATGTACAGGAAAAACAAGACAGTAGCTGTTGTCAGTGATTTCCTGCATTCTCCCTTTATTCTTTGTTCTGATAGCACAGCTTGTTTAAGCACCTTTAGGTGAAGATAACCAGACTACTGCAGGTGATGATAACAACTTACCAGGTTTTGCCATGGCACATGGACAGCCATTCACCGTCACCTGGCACTGGTGCCCAATGCAAAGTCTGCACAAATGCTGTGGGGAGGGTGAAGGCTTTCTTATGGGCCATTTCTGGCCATATGAGCTGTGTGTGATTCTATTTTTTGACCAAAATAAATATGCAAAAATGGGTATTACATGAAAATGGTGAAATGGAGGGGCAAGCAGAGAGGAAAACACAGGGGAAAACAGGAATTGGCAAGAAGGTAGTGGGAGAGAACCATAGACATCTACTGCTTCACAACATAAATGTAGAAGTGTAGCCAGAATTTGTTGAATTTGGACTTTCACCACACCAAGGGTAGGAGACAACCACAGAATAATGTTGTACAGCCAATTGTACCAAATTAAGTGTGTCAAAAAGACACATACATGAAGTGGAGAGCTATGTATGGTTTGTTACTTTTTGTGGGACAGGTGCCCATTTTTTACTTTCAAAGAGAGAGGAATTTTGGTGAAAGTGCTTAGGAATGTGTAGGTCAGGTGGGAATGGTAGGTGGAGAAGCAGGCACAAACAAACAGGAAAAACAAGATGGATAAGGATGGTGATGGTCATAAAAGGTTGGGGACTCCATGATTGGGGATAGGTAGGGGACATTGGAGGCACACCCACTTCAAGCATGAGAACAGTAGAATTTAGTCCTCACCCTCAGAATTGTCATCACTGTCTCCTATCTCAGCTTCCTGTGTCAGTGCTCGATGTGGTATCATCTTGGCAATGTGATAAACCACATTTTCTACAAGTCCAGTTCAGGCAATGAGACCCTTTCCATTATACCCTCCACCAGCCCTGTCAGCATTTGGTGGGTGACAAAATCACCATCTCCACTAATAATACTCCTGGAGGGTACCAGTGCACCAGCTGTTGGGGCAGAGCTACCTAATGTGGATTGGGCAGGTAAGGCAGGGGTTGTGGAGTGAGCACTGACAGCTTGAGACCCTAAAGTGCTGGATGTTATTGCTGCAGCCTGTGGAAAGATGTTGGGCCTATCCACAGTGGTCAGCGCATCTCTCTGTGCTGCATGTCAGGTTTTGTAAGCAGACATGTATGATAACAGAATATGTTTAAGCCATATAAAATACCTCCTACCTTAAAAAAATGAGAGATAAGGGGTGGGTCGAGACTAAAAAGAGACAGAATTAGATCCATGGCATATCACATGAGTTTATAATTTCAGAAATTAAACAGTTACGATTATCCAGTCTATACATGTTTGCCACATCCAGGTATTATGGGAAGGTCTTACTCTGTTGTATCATTAATCAATTTCATTGGTACGATACCATGCATACAACTATTTATTATAGTATTGCTATATTGCATACAATTACAGTTGTTGCTATGTTTACAGTAAGACCTAATGCATACATTTCCTGTGCCTCTCTGAGGTGAGCTAACCTCTCTTGGTGCACCTCATGGTTTGCTGCAATGTCTTCAGCAGCTGTACAAAACAGAAGAAAACAAAAAAAGACATAAAAGCATACTGAATAGCAGTCTTGCCTGGTACTATAGTCTATATCATTTGATACAGATGGGTCAGTATGCTTACACAACTGAGGGATGTCAGCAGTCTTAAACTCATCCTCCCATCAGTTAAGGAGGTCCTTCTTGCACCATTTTAGGTCACTATATTGGTGATGACAATTCTTTCCAGTGTGTGTGATGTGAATGAAAAAGCAGAGTTGAAGCAACGTTTGATACGAGTAAGCAGATAATTTTATAAATCCTGTCAGAATGTGATTATTATAGTAACTTTTTATCATGACTTTAAGAATACACAGGAATGACTATTTTAAATATGGGGTCTGGACAAATTGTGTGTGCAATAGTTTCTTAAATAATCTTTTATACCTAAAAAAATTAGACATATTTCAAGGGAAATCACAGCTTAACTGGGTGTACAATTTGGTGTAGGGCAAACACTCATCGCATTCTGCAATAACAACTGAAATGCCATTTAGCATTACATGCTACAGTTGTTCTTTGCCAGACCTTGCACAAATGTTGAGGACTACATCTGATCAAACAGAAGGGGCTTAGATACATACATAGGCAACTCATTCCCAGGAAAGACACTTATAAAAACAGGCAGTAAGAGTTTCATCTAATGCTGGATTCAAACCATTGTCAAGTCGAAAAATTACATGCCAACACAAAAACCATACCTTTGAAGGTACAGTGATAACCAAGTCAACCAACGGAAGATGTAGGTTTTATTTTTTCAGCAAAGTGAAGGTAGACCAAAACTGCCATAACATGACATTTACATCCATCAGCCTAATGAATAGTCAGAGGTATAAAGGGGTGATAGAAAGACCGATATACAGACACATATGAAATTACTTCTATGGTCATTAATGCACATCTTTATGGTGTGTCTTCATTACTCATCAGTCATGTTCTGTATTCGAAAGTGATGGTTTTGGGGATAAAGAAGCTGTAAGACAGGCAAAACCTGATAAAGACAGGATTAGAGAAAGGGTGGTTTACTAAATCATCCTTATGGTCATGGATCTGTTGGCAAATTCTTAACTTGATAAAAATTAAAAAAATTGTCATATAACATATCACAAAAGTACAATACCACAGTAACAAATAATGTGGTAACTATCTGTAATTGATACCTTGATGCTATAGTCACAAATTAATCTTCAAACAACTGATTTATGTCAATACTCCCGAAAGGTTGCTGTGCATAGCTGCATCCAGTAGTCAAATATGTGAATACATGCAGGAAAAGGAAGACAGATGTACAGGAAAAACAAGACAGTAGCTGTTGTCAGTGATTTCCTGCATTCTCCCTTTATTCTTTGTTCTGATAGCACAGCTTGTTTAAGCACCTTTAGGTGAAGATAACCAGACTACTGCAGGTGATGATAACAACTTACCAGGTTTTGCCATGGCACATGGACAGCCATTCACCATCACCTGGCACTGGTGCCCAATGCAAAGTCTGCACAAATGCTGTGGGGAGGGTGAAGGCTTTCTTATGGGCCATTTCTGGCCATATGAGCTGTGTGTGATTCTATTTTTTGACCAAAATAAATATGCAAAAATGGGTATTACATGAAAATGGTGAAATGGAGGGGCAAGCAGAGAGGAAAACACAGGGGAAAACAGGAATTGGCAAGAAGGTAGTGGGAGAGAACCATAGACATATACTGCTTCACAACATAAATGTAGAAGTGTAGCCAGAATTTGTTGAATTTGGACTTTCACCACACCAAGGGTAGGAGACAACCACAGAATAATGTTGTACAGCCAATTGTACCAAATTAAGTGTGTCAAAAAGACACATACATGAAGTGGAGAGCTATGTATGGTTTGTTACTTTTTGTGGGACAGGTGCCCATTTTTTACTTTCAAAGAGAGAGGAATTTTGGTGAAAGTGCTTAGGAATGTGTAGGTCAGGTGGGAATGGTAGGTGGAGAAGCAGGCACAAACAAACAGGAAAAACAAGATGGATAAGGATGGTGATGGTCATAAAAGGTTGGGGACTCCATGATTGGGGATAGGTAGGGGACATTGGAGGCACACCCACTTCAAGCATGAGAACAGTAGAATTTAGTCCTCACCCTCAGAATTGTCATCACTGTCTCCTATCTCAGCTTCCTGTGTCAGTGCTCGATGTGGTATCATCTTGGCAATGTGATAAACCACATTTTCTACAAGTCCAGTTCAGGCAATGAGACCCTTTCCATTATACCCTCCACCAGCCCTGTCAGCATTTGGTGGGTGACAAAATCACCATCTCCACTAATAATACTCCTGGAGGGTACCAGTGCACCAGCTGTTGGGGCAGAGCTACCTAATGTGGATTGGGCAGGTAAGGCAGGGGTTGTGGAGTGAGCACTGACAGCTTGAGACCCTAAAGTGCTGGATGTTATTGCTGCAGCCTGTGGAAAGATGTTGGGCCTATCCACAGTGGTCAGTGCATCTCTCTGTGCTGCATGTCAGGTTTTGTAAGCAGACATGTATGATAACAGAATATGTTTAAGCCATATAAAATACCTCCTACCTTAAAAAATGAGAGATAAGGGGTGGGTCGAGACTAAAAAGAGACAGAATTAGATCCATGGCATATCACATGAGTTTATAATTTCAGAAATTAAACAGTTACGATTATCCAGTCTATACATGTTTGCCACATCCAGGTATTATGGGAAGGTCTTACTCTGTTGTATCATTAATCAATTGCATTGGTACGATACCATGCATACAACTATTTATTATAGTATTGCTATATTGCATACAATTACAGTTGTTGCTATGTTTACAGTAAGACCTAATGCATACATTTCCTGTGCCTCTCTGAGGTGAGCTAACCTCTCTTGGTGCACCTCATGGTTTGCTGCAATGTCTTCAGCAGCTGTACAAAACAGAAGAAAACAAAAAAAGACATAAAAGCATACTGAATAGCAGTCTTGCCTGGTACTATAGTCTATATCATTTGATACAGATGGGTCAGTATGCTTACACAACTGAGGGATGTCAGCAGTCTTAAACTCATCCTCCCATCAGTTAAGGAGGTCCTTCTTGCACCATTTTAGGTCACTATATTGGTGATGACAATTCTTTCCAGTGTGTGTGATGCCAGTTGCACTGGAGGCAGCCTTGGCTAACCTGTTCCAAGCCTCAGTCTTATACTAAGACCCAGTATAGTTGTCCTGCAGCAACCTACAACTGTAACATTTTACAATGAGTCCGACAAAAATCCTGCACTTACCAACACCCCACCTCTGTGGTCTAAATTTAGCATCATTATCTCTCACAACAGCCATGCCTGCAGAAGTCAAGCAGCAACTCTAAGGATGAATTGGTGCCAAATTCCAGTCTCACGTTTAATGGATAGTGGCTAAAGACATACAACCCTGCTAAATGCATTTGCACAATGTAAATCAGAGAGTCAGTTGCAAACAAAGAAGAAAGTATTTTATCAAACAGCAATGAAGGTTTGAAAAATGGCAGAGATATTTTCTATGGGTGCACTCAACCTCTTCATACTTTTTCAGATGGTCATCACTGAAAGGCCCAATGGCTTTGATTGTTATCCTTGGTGTTTTGGAGGTTAAATAGAATGACTTGGCCCATAACATTCTGGAGCTACACAGTGTACAAAGTTAGTTGACCAATGTGGAAATCAAACCTGAGGAAGAAATAATGCATAAATTTCACCCAAGGTGATTATTTGTCAGTGCTGCAGGATAACTCCTTTTCACTCATGTTCATTACAGTTAAATAGCATTCAGTATGAATGGAGATATACATCAGATAGGCATGTATGTGTGTGACTTTAGGAGGTCTTGTGAAATGCATTCCCCTGAAATAATCATTATTACTGTTTGTGAATGTATGTCATATGGATAGATGTTCATGAGCTGATTAATACAGGTTGGGGCATGATACATACACACTTCACAACACATACTGTTCTAAACACAAAGTTGGGCTATGTGAAAAAAGAAGATGATTTTCACTTAAGCATTCTGTGCATCACATATATGCAAGTGCATTTTTTAATTCATTATCGTAATTATCCTGCTTAAACTCTTACACACACAGTCAACTGTGTTTCAATAGCACATCATTATTGAGATATGCTACTTAGAAAAATGTATTTATCAAAACATTAATGTGACATTTCTAGCAATAAACATAATTTTGATCTCCATTTGTATGTGGTGTCACCCTCCTAATGAATGTGTTGTTAGAAATTGCATTCTGACACACTTTGTGAAGACAAGCATTAGCTGGATATGTACCCGGAATCAGCTGTGTTCTATCTTTAAAATCAGTGCACTACCACTTTGTGCCACAAAGACATTCACACAGCAGCTACATGTTCTCCACTCAGTACTGTTCAGATTGCTGATGGCCACACGTTGCCACTAAGCCTATTTATGCTACAGAAGGCTTCTCAAATAAGATTTCTCATATTTTTATTTAAGCTGGTAAGCTTGACTGCTCACTGCTCAGCAGTGAGCAAGTGCACAAGGCAAGAAATAGGAAAAAAAGCATATGAACATCTGATGAAAGTTAGTCATACATCTGGAGTAATAATTTCCACATTCCCTTCATACTGTATGGATTTGAACCCTAGAACAACTCTGCTAAGAGTCCAAAGTCACTGCATTCACAGCTTCTGCTAGAAAAACAGGTATCTATTATGTGCACATCACTCACTCATTACAAATACCGTGCAGCAGTGACAAAACTGCGGTAATGGAGATTACACGAATGGCATTGTTCACTCTTTCTTTCACCTGTGAGCCCTGTTTTCACTCTGCTAAGCAAGGTGGAAATTACACAATTAAAAAATGTATAACAATTTATAGTCAATCTAACAAACCATAAGCTTCCTCTTCACATCTGCTAAAAATATTCCAAGCAGCATGGGGCTTCAAGTTGGATTCAAACCCTGTGTCCTCTTTCCTGTTTCTTTAAAATCATTCCATTTAACCCATGTGCTACAATGAGACTTATATGCCATGTAGAATTTCATAGGTTCATATGTTCACATGCATTTACTAGAGTACTGACCACAAGGGCCTTTTTAAGCCTAGCCATACATCCCAAATCTCTGACAAGTTTTGATACCCTTGATAGGTGTAAGCAGAGGTTTGGGTGATGAAATATTTACAAACAGGGGCCTGGGAGATGAATAATTTGCAGGTTGCCTCTGTCCATTAGAGACATAGGTGCCCAGTCAGGACTGAATTTCCTTGTCCTCATCCAGTTGTCGAAGTTGCACTTGAATTGGGTTAGGGAGGAACTCTGCTTCACATAGATGGGGGGGCCTGTTCCAGAGATGGGGTAGTCTCTTGGATATATACCTGTCTCTCCAGCATGTCCAATTTATATCGCAGGCAAGGTTTAAGTCTTTTAGAATGGGTAATTCTGGTGCTGTTTGTTTTGTGGATATGCAGGATGTCCATCAGAGTGTGGTTTGACAATGTCCTGTATTCTAGTCATAGATCTCACCTCAAAAGCCTGTAGGAGACTGAATACAAGAATAATGCATTGAGATGGTCTGCATAGGACATTTTGCTTATGCCCTGTATTCTTTTAGTGAGGAACCTCTGTGGATGTTCCAATTGTTGGATATGCCTGGTTGGGTACATACCAAGGAGCATTGTACTCACTGATAGGTCTGGTGAATGATGAATATACTGGAACAATTATCTTACAGTTGTTCAGTGTGCTGTAGCAAAGCACACATGTGCCACTATAAAATGCACTACTGCTGGCATGAAAAATTAAATTTCTCATTTTGTACCCTGAGCAGTGGACTTTCATTCACTGCTTTGAAATGCTGCCAGTCAGCAGTGAGCTTTGCCAAAACTGTGCAAATGAGGAACTCAAAAAAAAATGAAAATGTCAGAGAATAGTAATGAAAAGGGGCAGCAGTGGTGGTGCAGTGGTTAGCATTGCCACCTCACAGCAACAGGTTCCCTGGGTCAATTCTTGCCTGGAGTGCCTTCTGTGCTGAGTCTGCATATCTTCCCTGCAGTTGCGTGGGTTTTCTCCAGGTGCTCCAGTTTCTTCCCACATCCCAAAGACATGCTATAGATGGATTGGACACTCTAAATTGGCCCTAGTTGTGAGTGCATGCCTTCTGTGGAAGACTTGGCACTGGGCTGGCAACTCAACACCATAAAACTCTAATGCCAATCATTCTGTGGACCATTGTTCCACTGTGGCAACACCTAACTGGGAAAAGAAAAAGAGAATAATAATGAAAATACAGTCCTCTGGATTCAGCAAGCAGCCATGCAGGAATATGTTATTCCTGCACGGGAGAGTGTTCAGCATGGCAGTGCACTATGCATATGTATGAAGGCATGCTGCTGTGCTGGAAAATGGACATGGTTCCATGTACAAGCGAAGGGCTGTGTCTGAGAGCAGAGCTCTCACAATACACATGCCCCCCGCACTCCAGAATTGCCAGTTGGCAATTTAAACACCCTCAACCCATCAGGGTAAGAAATCTGAACAAAGCCATAAGGGGCAATTGTCCCTACCAAGCCAAATAACAGATTTAGCATAAGCACATAGCACACACTTCCCAACCTATCATAGTAAGGAATGTGGACAAAGCCATAAGGGAGAATCATCCCACAAAGCAGAAAGTTGATGGAATAACAGGTTCAGCATTAGCATGGATATTCTGAAGGGTCAAATAAAAAAACACAACAAATATATATATTTTTTTATACATGCAATAAAGTTTGTGTAGCTGTGTGAGTGTGCCTGTTGCTTAGCTACACTTAGCCAAGCTGGAACGGCATGATAAATTAAAAAGCAACAGACATCCAGAGTAAACATAAATGCAATAGTGTAGCGATTAGAGCGTACGCCTGGCATGTAATCATTCATGGTTCGGGTAGCACCAAAGGCATTCCCATTTTGTATGTGTAAACATTAAGATTTAAAATTTTTGCATATTTATGTAAGAAGTAACTAACTTTTCCCAACCAGAGTAGTGTATTAGGCCCAGATGTGAGATGTAAGTGTAAGAAAGTAGTGAAACCCCCATATAAACGCAAGTGCCCCATACAGTATAGTCACAAAAGAATAAATGAATCACAGCACATTGGGGGATGTCAGGGAAAGTAAATAAATCTATATTATGTAATGAATGATGAATCAATCCCATACAGGTGGTAGACCAATATAATAAAACATAAGCAATGCTAAGCATTACACATCTATGTTGACTGGGTGTAAGCATTTTGTACATATGAATACTAAGCAATGGATAGGCCAGCTAAGTGGATCTGCTCATTGGTAAGTAATGCTGAACCCGCCCCTTTAAGCACTGCCAACCTTAGCTAAGCAGGTTTGACCGTAGCTTAGCTTAGCTCAGCATTTTCAAAACTGTTCAATCATGACAAAGGGCAGGAAATCGGGCATATTTAAACCCCGCAGGGGATTAAATACAGCTCATAACTGGTTGTAGCTCTCCACTGTAGGCAGTATAGCAGGTGTTGGAGAGGGTATGCCCTTCTGGGCAAAGTGCTGGGGCATACAGGAGTCCAAGGTCATGGTAGTACTCCTGGTAAAATACCATGACATGAGACTGCTGCAGGACCAGTACCAGGGCTCCCAATATAAAGAGGAAGTCTGGGAATGTCTCGCCCATGATATCTCTCAGACTGTTGAGCAGGTCTGGCACCACTATGCCGACTTGAAATGGAGGAATAAGTAGTTCTTGGAAAAGTGGGTCCAAGTAGCAAGAGACAGGGGAGATGTCCCAGCAGTGTGTAAGTATTCATAGCGATAATTGTTTACCAAAGTCCAGCCTGTGTATGTGATGGATAGGTATGTGTAAATGTTTCTCTATTTTCATTACAGCTGCAGCTGAGTGGGCTGTGAACCAGGAAGCCCATGCCAGCAGGTTGAAAAGGCTGTGTTGCAAGGCTGGTGAGTAACAATCTTGCTTGTAGTAGTCATACCAAATAAATATAAAGGAGTAAAATGTCACCTGGCAGTATAAAAATGTTTATGGTTTCTACCGAATAAACCAGACAATATGACAGTAATAGTCCCATATAGGTCATATTTAAATAAAAGTGTAACTGCCTGGCAATAAAGTTCTCAATCCTGGAATGGTTGTGTTTACTCTGGTATTGTATGGCCTCACATGTTGCATTCACCAAGATCTGGTATGTGAATAGTACTGTTGTGTCAACTGGTTCTCACACTGTGCTACATAAAAAATATGTCTAGTAATGTCTGTATAAGAATGTTGTAATTACAAAGTCAGATTGTACAACCAAGAGAGACTTAGACAGAAAACACTGAAGGAAGAGACTGAACTTTCTAAATAGCTCACCCTAATGAAACACAAATTGTTGTATTTTTAGCACACACAGCCATGGTTTGAATCCCGGCAGTGGTAGTAAACTGTATGTATAACCATAACTCTCAACTATACAGATTACTGAAGAATATCCAGATATTTGCCTCATATTTTTGGCCTGTTTTTCTACTTTCCTGGCAAACCACTGGGATGATCTCAGGAATGTAGTCACTAAATAATGACATGCATTTGAGTTTCAGACTTCAGATCTTTCAGAAAATGTATATTAAAACAAATCTTGTTACTCTAGCAACTTTCTAAACATTTATAAAAGCAATATTTAAAATATGTCCCTATTTGTACCCCCAGTTTGTCAAGCTTTGTACAGATAGTTTGCATTAAGAGGTTGAGAAATATGTGCAGAATTATAACTAAAAATCTAGGAATATGTGTAGAAACAGTCAGGTAGTGTTAACAAACATTCCCTTCACAGGTCTACCAGGTAAGAGAAGTAGAATTTAGCTATAAGACTGTTGAAGTATACACTGTGTATAAACATATCACTGCCCAAACTAAGGCCATAGGGTATTGTAATAATACCTGTAGAGTAATGATTAGAGCAATGACCATTAAAGTTGTAAGTACTGCAAGGATATGCAAGTTGTTAATTGACACCCTCCCCCCATATCTGCAACAATAATCTAAACACACAAATCAACGGGTATGTTTTATACTAAACCTACTGTTGGGACATATGTCCTATTGTTCAACAAATATTGAAATGTGTTTCTATTAATGTTCCATGTTGAAATACTATCTTTGGTGGCCTGTTGCTGTAACCTACATGCCATTGTAATGGCCACTATGGTTCCATATATGCATGTGTTCTGTTTGCTATGCAACTGTTCCAGATCTGTTGTTTTGGGTTAATGGGAATATCTAGACATGCTGTTATAACTAATCCTGGATTGTGTTGACTATTGCTAACCCACATATGTTCTAAAACTGTAACACCATAGCATGTTTGGGAAGGCCAGTCCAAGTGGACTCACCACTCTCAGCATGTCTGGGACCCACCCTGGGACCTCCTCATCCACTTGTCCTGCACCACCTTCAGGTGGAACTGCCTCAGGGGATGGGGTTTGTCCCTCCATGGGACTGGGCGCAAACAGGATCCGGTCACCTGAAGTCAGGTCCGGGGTTTCATGCATAGCGAGCTCCAAAAGTAGTTTGGAGATCTGCTACGCCAGCTTGAGGGCCATGTGGAGCAATTAGAGGGTCAGCCTTCCCCTCCTGTTCAGTCCCCAGCATAGCCACCTTTGGGGCTGTGAAAGTGCAGTGATGACTGCCCACGGGTGGGGACCTCAGTCCCACTGTTTCTATTTGCGGGCTCATGGGCTTCTGATTTCCAAACCCCCCTCCCCGTCCAAGGTGTTTACCCCGCACATGTGTCATATACCACCCCTGTATGCTGTCTTGTCTGTCTTGTCTGTCTTCCTACCCAACCTACCTCCCTAAATATACCTACTATCCTTCCCCAACATCCCATGCTTACCTTAAAAAGAAGGGCAATCTGTTCCCAAAAACAAAATTTCACCCCATAAATAGCTGTCCATTTCACACATGTGTTCACTGGACATATGTAACCTGGTCTAATTGGCTTTACAACACATTATTGTTGTCCTCACCCCTCTCTTAGTGGTGTGAGTGTACAAATACACTTCCAAATTCAGTTGATATGCACAGCTGTTGCTGTAGAAGAAATGGACAGCTATAGACCTTCCCTACACCTGTCCTGCACATCCCTAGCTACTTTCCCTATTGTCTTTCCCTCTGCATGCACCCCTTTTCACCACTTTTCTATCACCCCCTTTTTCTTTTCTTTTAAAGAAATTAGCGAGTGGGTAAGCGGTAGTAAGCACTTTTAAGCAATAGTAAGTGAGATTAAGCCTGTTTGCATGGCACTAAGCAATGTCTACACAGATTAAGCACTTTTAAGGCTAACTGTCTGTAATCATATTTAAATGGAATTTAGCATTGCTTACCACTGCCCAAACCTGTGCAACCCCACTTACAACTGCTTAAAAGTGCCTTAATCACTCTGTATCCAACAGCCCTTGTTCTGCCCAACAATAAAATAATCACTCCTTGCAAGTCTCAAACCCAAGATCCTACACACCATAGCCACAGCAAGTTACCAGTAAGCCATCTGAGCTGTAGACATGTATGGTGTTTTCTCAAACATATCATGCAGCACAGTCATTCAACAGTAGGGAAAATGTATTTATATATGTAATATGTATATGTATACATATATATATATATATATATATATATATATATATATATATATATATACACACACACACACACATATATACATATGTATGATATATCTATATATCTATATATATCTATATATATATATATATATATATATATATATATATATATATATATTTATATATGTATATATATATATATCTATATATCTATATATATATATATATATATCTGTGGTTCCCCTTCACATGACCAAATTACTGTAAACTCAAAATTCATAAGCCCGAGGCCAGAATCTCGAATTTACAGAAACTCAAAAATGGGAAGGGGAACTAAAAAAAAAACAAAGACACCTTTCTAATGTTTTTGTAATGGGGGGCTGTGCCCCCCACACCCCCCTAGTTAAATATTCCTACTCCGAGATTGCACTACAGCGGTGGACAGGGAAAGTTTCCAGTTTGCGCTATATGCGTAAGTGCAAACCGGAAGATTTCCCTGTCTTCCGCTATAGTGCGGTCACGGAGCATTTAGATTTAGCTGTGAGGATGCAGTGGGACCTTACCCCTTGCAAAAAGGTAAGTGAACTCTTTTTTTTTTAAGCCCTAAACTTTCCATTCGCAATTTCGAGTGAATGGAATTTCGAGATTCTGGGCTCGAGCTTATGGGTTTCGAGCTTACAGTCATTCGATCTTGTAAAGGGGAACCATATATATATATATATATATATATATATATATATATATATATGTGCGTGGGTGTGTGTGTGTGTGTGTGTGTGTGTGTGTGTGTGTGTGTGTGTGTGTGTGTGTGTGTGTGTGTGTGTGTGTGTGTGTGTGTGCAGTGCAGTTGGACACCAAATCCACACTCTGAACCTCTCACTGCAAAACATCTGATCAAAGGCACTGTAAATGTGGGTGAAGGGGCCCAATATAGGGACTTCTTGTAATTATTGCCATTATCCCTTCCTTCACAGCTGAACTATTCTACCTTCCAACAAAATAGCTGTTCATTGCAAGTCTTAAACCCAGGACCCTGCATAACATAGCTACAACAAGTTACCACTAAGCCATCGAAGCTGCAAGATGTAGGGATGATTTCTCTAACATATCATGCAGAACAGTCAGTCTGCCATAGGGAATGTACAATGTGGAAGCACTAAACATTCTAATGATACACACACACACACACACACACACAGACACACACACACACACACACACACACACACACACACACACACACACACACACACACACATATATACATACATATATAAATATATAAATACTTATAGATATATATATAAAGAGAGTATATATAGAGGGTGCACAGAATATCAAACAGCCATTATTCCTTCAGTTGCCACCTTTTCAAATGGCCAGTATCTGATTATTTCCTACAAATGAGAATTATTGCATGAAACATATAACCACACACAATGCAAAGGACATGACACCACACACAGTTTGCATACTTATAAATGTTTATTTGTGTACTATTTCAGTTGTTTATGCCATTTCTTATTGTATTTAGGTGTTTGAAATGCATAATAATTGATTAATGCAACTCTGAAAGAAAACATATGCTACAGTAATCTTCAAAACATAACATACTTTGCTGTCTAGGCTAAAGTCTTCAAGTAGTACAACAGTAAAAAATACACTTGCCTTGAAGATAAGAATCAATCAACACTTAATTACAGATGTAGTTCAACAGCCTCCAATTGCAGTCTGTAGTCAACTCCCTAGGGGCAAAAGTATCAATTGTCACAATGTAAATGTATCTGTTACATAACAATGCTAAACTTAAAACATCACTATCACACTGACAAACAGAACTGTGTATAAGACTGTAAGCTCTATCCCACCACTGTTCCCATGGTGAAACGTATGAAAATGTACAGCCATATACCTTTATGCTTCTTATTACTGATATTCCGCACATGTTGCAACAGCCTAGGTTAAAAACATTTAATACCCCTCCCCCATAAAATGTCTTACAAGGGCATATAACAGTGTTCTCTATACATTGATCTCCAGACTGTACAGGGTCACACATGTTTTGTCCAGCTGCATCCCTGATATATATGGAGCCTACCCCACAACTTGTGTGGGAGTCCACAACATCACTGGAATGACAGCAGGAATGTCAGCACTAAATAATGATAGACCATACCTATCAACCTCTTACTGCATGACATCTGGATAAAGCCTGGTATATAGGTGGAGGACAGAGGCTGCAACACAGAGCCATATTTGAAATATTGCTGTTATACACTGTGAAAGTTACTGATGTTACAGGATTGGTTGCAACATACTCTTACTCAGGAATATGAATTCAGAAACATAAATGGATGTTGCCATGTACTGATAGCAATCAATGGAGAGAATTCCACTGATATGTCAGGGACAAGACCTGTGTGGACAACAGACAAAACATAACAGCCAGCCCTCTGGCCATCATGTGTATAGGCCCACAGTTGAGAGCTATGCAGACAGACTGCATTTCATGCAAAACTAGCGTGTACACACAAACCCTGTAAAACTATCAGTATTCAATGCATATAACAGCAATACTCACACACTGTCCCTAGATCTGAAACCTTATACAAACATTTAGTCGGCCTGTGTCCACAAGTCCTCTTGTAAGAGGTATTCCTACCTGCTGTCTGTAACACTGCTGCCCCCACACATGAAGGATGTCTTCCATACAGGAAAGGTAAAGGGACAACACCCACATGATGTAGTTATTTATAGTAGTGGGTTGCTATGACATTGACTATTGGAATAACTACATAGATGCCTGCATGCAATTAGCAAGTGGGGAACAGCAATTGGTGCAGAGGCCATCACCTGAACATGAGCATCACCTACAAAAGCCATGCTTCAACCTATTCAAACAAGCTCGATCCCAATAGTTGAGAGAGAGAGAGAGAGAGAGAGACAGAGAGAGACAGAGACAGAGACAGAGAGAGAGAGAGAGAGAGAGACACCAGAAAAAGCACATAAACAAAACCTCCAAATAAGAAATAAGAAACAAGAAGACATCCTGTACACAGAAGGAACCTGAAGATAAACCAGGTATGTGAAACATGTAAGCATATAATTGAATGTAGTACTTTGTCTGTAATGATGGGATAGATGATTATGAAAGATGTATATGTGCCATCAATAATTGCTGGAATGATGTCCTGCTGAACAAATGCTATGGACATAGCATCTGGCTTTGTCTGCAGTGGGCCATACCTGTCAACTGTGCAGATCTTCAAAGAATGTCAAGATTTAGCCATCATAGTGTTTTTCTGTTCCTCCAAACATCTATATTAGTCTGGCAAATAGCTGGATATGGAAGTAACGAAGTCATGACAGGCACATGAGTTTCAGACCCCACCACCTTTAGAACAGTCATGGTAATGCAAATTGTATCATGCTATAAAATTCATAGGTTTTTAATAGGCATATCTACGATCTGTCCCTATATATCCCCCACTAATGTTAGGCTTTGTCCACATCTGATGCCCTAAGAGGTGGATAGGTTGGATCACAGCTGATGACCCTGACACACCCTGGGAAAGGACAGCTCACATATGGCAACCACTAGAGTGTCTGTCTAAGAGTCGTGCCTGTGCCACTGCTAGGCCAGCTAATGGGATGTTGCCAATATCCATATGTTACCTGTGAATATGAGTATTATACATGTTTGTATTGTAAATCTAGGATACCTATATAAAACATGAGCATAGTAAAGCATTGTTGCAGATGTGTGTGTTAAACTGCATGTGATATATTGAATTAATAACATTCAATTGTATAGTGTTCTTCTGGACAATATTCACAGTTGTGACAGATAGCTGTAGTCACTTACACACATACTTGTGTTATGGCAGCTATATTAATACTTTATCAAAATTGACTTCCCTGTTTTGTCACCCAGTGATGTGGACCAATGAAAAGAAGTTCTGGTATAACAGGTTGAGACGTCTGATTGAGCTGGAAGACTGTAAATACAGTGTGCCATAATGACATAGAACACAAATGTGTATCAGGTATCCTCCGAGCATATGTATGTATGCATATGTTCAGCTGAAAAGCACAGAAGTAATAACATGGGTCACAAGCAGTCCGGAAAATAAGATGTGCATGTTGCACATGTGTGTAATATCACTGTCACAGCATACAACAAACTAAAATATGTACCGCTACTGATTGTTGCATTGCCATGGCACTGATATGGGTACTACAATAGGCATGCTTATCACATAGTAATCAGAGAAGTGTACAACTGTGTTATGACCCATTGCCCATGCCTGCCACTAACAGCTATATCAACACCCATATACACTGGATATCAAAGTGTACACACCCCTGTTAGAATCCCACCTCAAATGTGACCCATAGCCTGTACAATTTTGTTGAAAAAAAAACAAAGCTGTTTAATGGAAGGTAAGCAACCATTGCCAAGTGAAGATGTGATATGATGTTAGAGTACAAACTAAGACAAATGGATGCTGTAATCATCTCTGCAGGTGTTTACACACTGTATCAGTGTAAGGGTGTGAACACACATTCAACTGCCTTACTGTACTGAGTATTAATTCCCATATGTTTCCACAGGACAGGTTGTTATGCTCCCTATTGAACTGAACAGGCTATAGGACACATCACAGTGGGGATTGTGTTGACATGTGCTTTTGTGGGGTTATGTTCCAATTGCACCAGTACCATGCATTGTAACAGGGGTGTGTACACTTCATATCCACTGTAGCTATATGGATTCAGCAGTACCTTACCTGTACAACCATCCTCCACCAATGATAGAGTAATCCCCCCTTAGTGGACAGCTCCAAGACACAAAGCACATAATAGGCTGCTATAATGGCTATACAGGGACACATAGGTGCACACCACAACTTGGAAGCAAGTGCACCTCTATCTGAGCAAGCATGTAGGTTCACAGGTGACTTCCTGTAAGGCTGACTATGATTAGAAATCAGACATATCCAAACCACCAAGGCCAATTGCAACCATGTCTACACATATGAATGCAGTCTCAGAGCCAGTAACACAAGTCAACCTGTACTGGGGGTAAAGCACACCTCATACACACATGCCATGGATACAGGCAACCTGCATCAGACAGGATAGGCAGGAACAGTGGCACTCTGTCCACAACATTAGTACAGGGGGATATGCACATCACCCACACTCCTCCCCGGATCAGTGGTGAGCATGGACATAATGCTGACTGATGACACCAACAGCAAGTCTCCATGCACCATAAGAACATCACAGTTTGCCTCCTACATGAACACAGGCATGTGCTCACAGTTCCATCACACACTACAATCAAACACACATAAGTCACCATCCACACACCATCCACATGGAAGATGGCCACTGTCATCCCTCTACAGAGAAATGAATGGTGAATAGTGGGTTATGCCATTAAGTGTCCAACATTGGAGGAACTGGACAGGTCAGGGCCAGGAGTGCAATGCAAGATGTCAAAGCCATGATAGCTTACAGTGTTCTGGTAAAGTCTGAATTATTTGTAAGTAATATCCACTGTTGATGTGCATGTGGACAACTATATGAGGCCCTGTGACCTTTTTTCCTGTTTATGTCTTTCAGATACAATGTCCTGGGAACATGTGCCCGCATTCACAAACCTGGAAAATGATGCAATCTTCTAATACATCATCATGCATCATGCCATCCTCTTCGGCTGCAGGGCCCAGGATCTGCAGGAGTAGACTGCACTGTGGAATGAGCTCATCCACAGGATAAACAATACTGGCCTGCACAACCAAAATTATAAGCAGATGTGGCATTGATGCACAGATCTGATCCACCACACCTGTCAGCATACTGCTGCAGTTAGGAGGGACTAGCTAGCCACAGGTGGATGTCATGCCATCCAGCTCCCACTGACACATGCTGAGGATCTCTTCACCAGCCTTGGGGCACCCGCCCACCAGCCAAGCCAGCAGGCTGAAGACAGCATTGTGGAGGTGGGTGCCACACACACAGTGGATGAGGACCATGCAGGTAAGTCCCCAGTGAACATTACTAGACCACTGTTGCTTATCCATTTTCATCTGCAAAGTATCTACATGCATATGTCAGATAAGATAGTTTGTTGTTGCAGTGTAGTAATGAACAGATGTGCATAATCTATAGTGTTGTTTGTTTGTACTGTCAATGTGCTGAAATGCTGTCCCACCCTGTACCAATGCCACAGGTGTAGGTACTGACATTACTTCTCTCTTACAACTATTTAGGTCCCTCTGGTATACAACTGGGGCAGTGCCTGTAGCTGGTGAGTATGGAGTTGTTTTGTTCAGGTTTGCCAATACACCGGCCACATTATGGCCATGCTATTTTCAATGCACACATTTAACACACCTACCCATAATGCATGCTGTACATGTTCACTTATTGTTGGTGTTAACTGCAATGCATCACAGTGGTCACCATGGTGGCCTATCTGAAGGGTATGTAAGAGTCCTGCAGTATACCTAACAACCTGTCAGTGCAAGATGTGTAGACAGAGATGAACATAATGGTGGGACAAATGGCCTACAGTAGGGACATGTCTGAAACATTACTCTTATACAGTGGCTACAACAGTGTATACACCACTATTACAATGGCAACTGTTCCTGATATAAACAACGGCAAATCACAATACCACATTCCACACCTTTTACAACCTGTAATGTGATCCTAACATGAACAATGAATGTGTAATAGGGAATCCTATGTTAGGACAACAAATATGGGGAATACATACCTTAACAAACACTGGAAGCATATGTCTGCACACAATCATGTGTGATCCATAGTTGTCAACATATTGTAGAAGCAGCTTGTGATGTACTGCCAGCATTCACATTTCTTGAGTACACACCTTCCATCAAGTACAGGGCCTCAATCTCACACCAAGTCATGGTTTGCTGTCCAAGAAGTATAGGTTTATAGTTTCATAGGTTCGTACTAGGCTATCTGCCCTGGGGCATTTATAAGCCTAGCCAGAGTGTGTGTGGCTTTCACCACCCCTTAGGATGAGAATACTACACCCTTTTAGGGTTTAGTTTACTGTGCCTCTGTCTAGTAGTGACACAGAGATGACCCCCGGGGTAAACCTACGATCTCCCATCCACTCGTCAAGATTTCTCTTGAATAGAGTTAGTGAGGCGCTCTGCCTAACATGGATTGGGATTCTGTTCCAGAGTGTAGGGAGCCTCTGGGTTATGAATCTGTCCCTCCAGCACGTCCTATTTATTTCTGTGTTGAGGTTTAAGTCTCTTGCTCTCGTGGCTCTAGTGGATTTGGATTTATAATGGCTATACAGGGACACATAGGTGCACACCACAACTTGGAAGCAAGTGCACCTCTATCTGAGCAAGCATGTAGGTTCACAGGTGACTTCCTGTAAGGCTGACTATGATTAGAAATCAGACATATCCAAACCACCAAGGCCAATTGCAACCATGTCTACACATATGAATGCAGTCTCAGAGCCAGTAACACAAGTCAACCTGTACTGGGGGTAAAGCACACCTCATACACACATGCCATGGATACAGGCAACCTGCATCAGACAGGATAGGCAGGAACAGTGGCACTCTGTCCACAACATTAGTACAGGGGGATATGCACATCACCCACACTCCTCCCCGGATCAGTGGTGAGCATGGACATAATGCTGACTGATGACACCAACAGCAAGTCTCCATGCACCATAAGAACATCACAGTTTGCCTCCTACATGAACACAGGCATGTGCTCACAGTTCCATCACACACTACAATCAAACACACATAAGTCACCATCCACACACCATCCACATGGAAGATGGCCACTGTCATCCCTCTACAGAGAAATGAATGGTGAATAGTGGGTTATGCCATTAAGTGTCAACATTGGAGGAACTGGACAGGTCAGGGCCAGGAGTGCAATGCAAGATGTCAAAGCCATGATAGCTTACAGTGTTCTGGTAAAGTCTGAATTATTTGTAAGTAATATCCACTGTTGATGTGCATGTGGACAACTATATGAGGCCCTGTGACCTTTTTCCTGTTTATGTCTTTCAGATACAATGTCCTGGGAACATGTGCCCGCATTCACAAACCTGGAAAATGATGCAATCTTCTAATACATCATCATGCATCATGCCATCCTCTTCGGCTGCAGGGCCCAGGATCTGCAGGAGTAGACTGCACTGTGGAATGAGCTCATCCACAGGATAAACAATACTGGCCTGCACAACCAAAATTATAAGCAGATGTGGCATTGATGCACAGATCTGATCCACCACACCTGTCAGCATACTGCTGCAGTTAGGAGGACTAGCTAGCCACAGGTGGATGTCATGCCATCCAGCTCCCACTGACACATGCTGAGGATCTCTTCACCAGCCTTGGGGCACCCGCCCACCAGCCAAGCCAGCAGGCTGAAGACAGCATTGTGGAGGTGGGTGCCACACACACAGTGGATGAGGACCATGCAGGTAAGTCCCAGTGAACATTACTAGACCACTGTTGCTTATCCATTTTCATCTGCAAAGTATCTACATGCATATGTCAGATAAGATAGTTTGTTGTTGCAGTGTAGTAATGAACAGATGTGCATAATCTACAGTGTTGTTTGTTTGTACTGTCAATGTGCTGAAATGCTGTCCCACCCTGTACCAATGCCACAGGTGTAGGTACTGACATTACTTCTCTCTTACAACTATTTAGGTCCCTCTGGTATACAACTGGGGCAGTGCCTGTAGCTGGTGAGTATGGAGTTGTTTTGTTCAGGTTTGCCAATACACCGGCCACATTATGGCCATGCTATTTTCAATGCACACATTTAACACACCTACCCATAATGCATGCTGTACATGTTCACTTATTGTTGGTGTTAACTGCAATGCATCACAGTGGTCACCATGGTGGCCTATCTGAAGGGTATGTAAGAGTCCTGCAGTATACCTAACAACCTGTCAGTGCAAGATGTGTAGACAGAGATGAACATAATGGTGGGACAAATGGCCTACAGTAGGGACATGTCTGAAACATTACTCTTATACAGTGGCTACAACAGTGTATACACCACTATTACAATGGCAACTGTTCCTGATATAAACAACGGCAAATCACAATACCACATTCCACACCTTTTACAACCTGTAATGTGATCCTAACATGAACAATGAATGTGTAATAGGGAATCCTATGTTAGGACAACAAATATGGGAATACATACCTTAACAAACACTGGAAGCATATGTCTGCACACAATCATGTGTGATCCATAGTTGTCAACATATTGTAGAAGCAGCTTGTGATGTACTGCCAGCATTCACATTTCTTGAGTACACACCTTCCATCAAGTACAGGGCCTCAATCTCACACCAAGTCATGGTTTGCTGTCCAAGAAGTATAGGTTTATAGTTTCATAGGTTCGTACTAGGCTATCTGCCCTGGGGCATTTATAAGCCTAGCCAGAGTGTGTGTGGCTTTCACCCCCCCCTAGGATGAGAATACTACGCCCCTTTTGGGGTTTGTTTTCTGTGCCCCTGTCTAGTAGTGACACAGAGATGACCCCCGGGGTAAACCTACGATCTCCCATCCACTCGTCAAGATTTCTCTTGAATAGAGTTAGTGAGGCGCTCTGCCTAACATGGATTGGGATTCTGTTCCAGAGTGTAGGGAGCCTCTGGGTTATGAATCTGTCCCTCCAGCACGTCCTATTTATTTCTGTGTTGAGGTTTAAGTCTCTTGCTCTCGTGGCTCTAGTGGATTTGGATTTATAATGGCTATACAGGGACACATAGGTGCACACCACAACTTGGAAGCAAGTGCACCTCTATCTGAGCAAGCATGTAGGTTCACAGGTGACTTCCTGTAAGGCTGACTATGATTAGAAATCAGACATATCCAAACCACCAAGGCCAATTGCAACCATGTCTACACATATGAATGCAGTCTCAGAGCCAGTAACACAAGTCAACCTGTACTGGGGGTAAAGCACACCTCATACACACATGCCATGGATACAGGCAACCTGCATCAGACAGGATAGGCAGGAACAGTGGCACTCTGTCCACAACATTAGTACAGGGGGATATGCACATCACCCACACTCCTCCCCGGATCAGTGGTGAGCATGGACATAATGCTGACTGATGACACCAACAGCAAGTCTCCATGCACCATAAGAACATCACAGTTTGCCTCCTACATGAACACAGGCATGTGCTCACAGTTCCATCACACACTACAATCAAACACACATAAGTCACCATCCACACACCATCCACATGGAAGATGGCCACTGTCATCCCTCTACAGAGAAATGAATGGTGAATAGTGGGTTATGCCATTAAGTGTCCAACATTGGAGGAACTGGACAGGTCAGGGCCAGGAGTGCAATGCAAGATGTCAAAGCCATGATAGCTTACAGTGTTCTGGTAAAGTCTGAATTATTTGTAAGTAATATCCACTGTTGATGTGCATGTGGACAACTATATGAGGCCCTGTGACCTTTTTTCCTGTTTATGTCTTTCAGATACAATGTCCTGGGAACATGTGCCCGCATTCACAAACCTGGAAAATGATGCAATCTTCTAATACATCATCATGCATCATGCCATCCTCTTGGGCTGCAGGGCCCAGGATCTGCAGGAGTAGACTGCACTGTGGAATGAGCTCATCCACAGGATAAACAATACTGGCCTGCACAACCAAAATTATAAGCAGATGTGGCATTGATGCACAGATCTGATCCACCACACCTGTCAGCATACTGCTGCAGTTAGGAGGACTAGCTAGCCACAGGTGGATGTCATGCCATCCAGCTCCCACTGACACATGCTGAGGATCTCTTCACCAGCCTTGGGGCACCCGCCCACCAGCCAAGCCAGCAGGCTGAAGACAGCATTGTGGAGGTGGGTGCCACACACACAGTGGATGAGGACCATGCAGGTAAGTCCCCAGTGAACATTACTAGACCACTGTTGCTTATCCATTTTCATCTGCAAAGTATCTACATGCATATGTCAGATAAGATAGTTTGTTGTTGCAGTGTAGTAATGAACAGATGTGCATAATCTATAGTGTTGTTTGTTTGTACTGTCAATGTGCTGAAATGCTGTCCCACCCTGTACCAATGCCACAGGTGTAGGTACTGACATTACTTCTCTCTTACAACTATTTAGGTCCCTCTGGTATACAACTGGGGCAGTGCCTGTAGCTGGTGAGTATGGAGTTGTTTTGTTCAGGTTTGCCAATACACCGGCCACATTATGGCCATGCTATTTTCAATGCACACATTTAACACACCTACCCATAATGCATGCTGTACATGTTCACTTATTGTTGGTGTTAACTGCAATGCATCACAGTGGTCACCATGGTGGCCTATCTGAAGGGTATGTAAGAGTCCTGCAGTATACCTAACAACCTGTCAGTGCAAGATGTGTAGACAGAGATGAACATAATGGTGGGACAAATGGCCTACAGTAGGGACATGTCTGAAACATTACTCTTATACAGTGGCTACAACAGTGTATACACCACTATTACAATGGCAACTGTTCCTGATATAAACAACGGCAAATCACAATACCACATTCCACACCTTTTACAACCTGTAATGTGATCCTAACATGAACAATGAATGTGTAATAGGGAATCCTATGTTAGGACAACAAATATGGGGAATACATACCTTAACAAACACTGGAAGCATATGTCTGCACACAATCATGTGTGATCCATAGTTGTCAACATATTGTAGAAGCAGCTTGTGATGTACTGCCAGCATTCACATTTCTTGAGTACACACCTTCCATCAAGTACAGGGCCTCAATCTCACACCAAGTCATGGTTTGCTGTCCAAGAAGTATAGGTTTATAGTTTCATAGGTTCGTACTAGGCTATCTGCCCTGGGGCATTTATAAGCCTAGCCAGAGTGTGTGTGGCTTTCACCACCCCTTAGGATGAGAATACTACACCCTTTTAGGGTTTAGTTTACTGTGCCTCTGTCTAGTAGTGACACAGAGATGACCCCTGGGGTAAACCTACGATCTCCCATCCACTCGTCAAGATTTCTCTTGAATAGAGTTAGTGAGGCGCTCTGCCTAACATGGATTGGGATTCTGTTCCAGAGTGTAGGGAGCCTCTGGGTTATGAATCTGTCCCTCCAGCACGTCCTATTTATTTCTGTGTTGAGGTTTAAGTCTCTTGCTCTCGTGGCTCTAGTGGATTTGGATTTACTGAGGTGGAGCATGTCCATTAATTCTGGATTGGACATGGCCTTGTACGTCAGGCACAGATCACCTCTGAGTAGGCGGTATCGACTGAATAGAGCTGGAGTTTTTCAGTGGCAGCATATGACATATGTTTAAGACCCTTTATTCTCTTGGTGAGGAACTTTTGGGGTCTTTCCAACTGCTGCAGGTGTCGGGTAAGATACATCCCAAATGGGGCATTGTACTCAATCATTGGCCTGATAAGAGAAGAGTACAGGGGCACAATGACCTCTTTTGATCTAGATGTGAAACCCTTCATGATAAGGTGGGCAATATAGAAGGTCTTCCTAACCACTTTGGCAATGTGAGTGTCAAATGAGAGGTTACTGTCAACCTGGGTCCCAAGATCCCTGATTACCTCTTCCGTACTTAATGGATTACCACCTATGTGGTAATTTGTGGGTACCTTGTTTTTCCCAAAGGGTATGACTATACATTTTTGGCGTTCAGCTTAAGGCCATGGCTCTGGCACCAATTATCTGTTTCTATGAGGCCTCTCTGAAGGATGTTTGTGTCTGCTGGAGTATCAATTATGGCCCCCAGTTTGCAGTCATCTGCGAACTTTGTCAGCCACAATCCTCCTATGTTTGCCTGTACCTCAGAAAAATAAATGCCGAACAAGAGGGTCCCAGGACTGAGCCCTGTGGGACACCGCTTGTGACTGGCTTAGAGTCTGACATAGCTCCAGCAACTCTGACCCTGTGGGTTCTGTCCTTGAGCCAGTTTGCAACCCATCTTGTGACATATGGGTTTACATTTAAGCTGGTGAGTTTGTCTATGATGCCCGAGTGGGGTATTGTGTCAAAGGCTTTTGCAAGGTCAAGGTAGGCTGTGTGAACTGCCTTACCCTCATCAATGGCCTTAGTGACTGTTTCAAAAAAGTCAATCAAGTTCAAAAGGCAGGATCTGCCTTTGACAAAGCCAAATTGGGTAGGATCCAATGTCTGTAGGTCCCCAATGTTTTTGTTTATGAGTTCCATAATGATCCTCTCCATAGCTTTGCAGACCAGGCTTGTCAAGCTTATGGGGCGGTAATTTCCAGGGTCCGTAGAAGCACCGCCTTTGTGAAGTGGTACCACTGTCGCCATACGCCACTCTTTGGGTACGTATCCTGTAGTAAGGCTAAGATTAAACAGCAGCCTTATGTGTGGGTTTAGTTCCTCTTGGAGTTCATGTAGCACACAGCCCGGGACACCGTCCGGTCCCATTGATGCTGTGTTTTTAGCTTTAGAGAGGGCGGCTCTCACCTGGGCATTTGAGATGTTAGGGAGGCTACACTCTGCTGGGATAGTTATTTCTCCTTTTGGGGGGGAGGGGGAGGAGAAATTTTCACTGAACCTGTCTGTCAGAATATTGGCAATGTCAGTGGGTTCAGTGTATTTTGTGTCATTTTGGACTAACTCTGAGCATATCTGGGAGTTTCCACCCAGGTTTCTAACATAGCTAAAGAAGGCCTTGTGATTGTCTTTTATGACTTTTGCGATTTTTCTCTCAAAGTTGGCCTTGGATGATTTTATGAGTGATCGTAGTTTTTTGCTAGTACTGATCAGAGATGCCTTCCCTTTTAGGGATTTTGCTCTGTCATGTAGTAGCTTCCTCCTCCTGTTGTAGAGTTTGTTTATGGCTGGGGTCCACCAGACCGGGTGCCTGCCTTTGGGGGAATGGGTCTTGGTTTTATTTGGGATTGCATGATCCATGCATTCTTGAAGGTGCCCGTAGAAGGCATTTGCAAAGGATTCAGCAGTGTGGGTTGTGGTTTCCACTGGCCCAGGGCCTTGAAGTATACCACTTCAGTCTTAAGAAGTGTGAAGTTGGCTTTTGAGAAGTTCTTCACTGTGGTCTTTGGGGGGGGGGGGGGGCGGGATGTGGATTTCCAGTGAGATTAATTTATGGTCTGATCTTACCAAAGAGGGATATACTTCCGGTGTGGAGCATTTTGTCCCCATGTTTGTGATGATCAGGTCTAGTATATTGTCTCCTCTTGTGGGAATGGTGACCAGTTGTTCCATTGCATTTGAGTTTATGAATTCTAGGAACCTTTGGGCTAGGGTGTTGGGGCTTGAGTAATGTTCCCAGTCTATGTTTGGGTAGTTGAAGTCTCCCAATATGATGGTATTTGGAGAGACATGCATACTCTCCAGTGTCTTCAGGAAGGCTGTGTGGGGTTCCTAAGTTTGAGAGGGTGGTCTGTAGCATGCTACAAACTGTAAGGCTGTTTTGCCTATGGTTAGTTGCACCTGGATGGTCTCCGATGCTTCGTGCAATGCCACTAACCTGGAGGTGTGGGTATCTTTGATGAATATGGATACTCCCCCTCCTTTTGTGGTTCGGTCCAAGTTTTGGGGCCGGAAGGCATGATATGAGGTAAAACCTGATAGTGCTGGGGTGCTCTCAGGAGCCTTGAACCAAGTTTCAGTCACGGCACAGACATCGATGTTCTCCATACTGAGGAGGGCTTCGAGGGCGTGCATCTTGAGGTTTAGACTTCTGGCATTGAGCAGCATTACCCTTAGTTTTTTTCCACTTGTGTTTTCTAGGGAGGTAGGTTTGTCCTTTGAACCTTGCCTAAAAAAGGCACTATGGGGGTGGCAAGAGCCTTGGCCAATATGCGGAAGCCCAGGGGTGACAGGTGCAAGCCGTCCCTTATGAAGCGTGGCTTGTCAAGCATGTCATCCCAAGCAGACAGACATTGGATCCCCTTAGAATGACACCAGTAATTAAGCCAATTGTTAAAACTGATCATTTTGTCTTTGTACTGTGGCATCATTCTTGGTGAGGGCAAGATGCTGCTCAGGGTCAGGGTCATACCGGCCTGGGCTACATAATCAGAGAGCTCCTCTATGTCTCTTTTCATGTAGTCCAGGAGGTGCGTCTCAGGTCGTTCACACCGGCATGTACAATGACTGAGTCATATTTGTACTTGCTGTGGAGTGACCTGAGTGCTTGTGTTATGTGGCGGATTCTACCTCCCGACAGGCAGCTTACTGTGACCCTCTCCTTATTCAGTCTGGTGAGCGGTACGTCAGTGTGTCTGACTATGGAGTCACCTATTACAAGTGTGTCTGGCATGTTGTTTGGCCTTAAGGGCTGTGACTGTTTAGCACACTGACTTTGTGAAATATGTGTTGCATGTGCTATGTCTTGAGGTGGCGGTTGCTTGGGTGTCTGCTTTGGAGGCCTCTGTTGTTTTGGTAGATTTTTAATCAGCGCCTCCGAGTATGTTTTTGTGTGTTTATGTGTTTGGTTTGCAGTTGTGATAGTTCTATGTGATACTGGGTTTGTGGTGTGCATGGTTACCTTCTCCTCCTGACTGGTCCTGCCAGTACTGAATTGAGAGAGCTCAGCCTCCAGTTTGGCTATATAGTTACATCTCTCGCATATATGTCCATGACATTTGCCCACTCACCTGCAACAGAGGCAGCTGTGGCTTGCACACATCATACAAACCATGAAATGCATACCATATCTGAAAGCTAGCACTCAGGAGTGGGAAAAGTAGCCTTACCTCACCATTGCATATACCATGGCAAACAATGCAAACAGTCATGTATGTGTGTATGAAGTATGGGGCAACATTGATGTAGAAAATAAACAGATGCCCATACAAAACAGATGACCAAACATGTTGCAAACTGGTCAGGTTACCCAGAAACATGCAGCAACACTGAGGGACTTGCAGGAATGTCTAGCAAGTACTGCCTGTGCAGTACCTGTGTCAACAATTGCCTGGATTTTGCATAAGTGTGGCCTATGGGTTAGGGTAATCAGATGGAAGAGTTGTCCCACATGATACATCATCCATGACTCTCTTCAGGTAGCATAAGCATAACATCAAGTCTCCCAAAGGCATGTGTTGCAATGTATAATGGTGTCATGAGACCAAGGCTCAAACCTACAGACAGTATTCATAAAGATACGTGTGGTGCACAAGCAGCACCTCACTCCACCTCAGGGCCACCATCCTCAATATTTAGCTTGCTGGTGCCAGTGTACACCTTTAGGTTTGCTGTTCATTAGCTGGAACTAGGCCAGTAGACATGGTGTTTGGAATTTGGAACACTGCAAAATAACACCCATGTGTCGCCCATATTTGTCAAGCATCTGCAATAAGGCTGAGGACGGGGAGGGGTGTTGGCTTGAAGCACAACAGTGAACTGAAGCATACACCCAAAGCTTGCTAAGAATGGCTGTATCTGAAAACAGTCAAGGTTATGAATTGTGCCAGACATAACCCTGACTCTACAGCAATAGTGAAGCCACTGTGTGAACTCCAATGGCTGTGCACATGAGCTGACCTTGTAATCTGGCAGAGTTGGGAGACATTTGTAGAGCAGAGTGACCAAATAATGGCAAGTAAAGATGGGCCATGCTAGTATTCCCCTTCTAGGAATAGTGACTGCTGTAGTTTACTCAACAGGTGCTTCAACAAACCATTGTGTTAAGGGTTTGCACACCTATGCAAACCACATATTGTATGCATCTCATTCAGCATCTGCATGACTAACACATTTGTTTGATACTGCATTGGATTGCACAGGTCATTCGTCACATATCAGATGTGTGTAATGATAACAAATGCAATATTGTGACCCCATTGCATATCTTAGAAGAAGCTGGCATGTTAACAAGGGTGTGTACACTCCTCATATTCATATTAAGCTTTGAAGGTTGTCAGTGTATCTGGATTCTATTGCACATGCATGCACTGCTGATGATGAGATCTGCAAATCAAAGGACAGGCATTAATTACTGACATCAGTCCTCATATCATCCCAGGTATGTGTCAGACAAACACATAGGGGCTGTGAGCAACAGAGCAAACATAACTTCCACACACATATACATTCAGCAATGGAGTGTACACTTGTGAGGTATGGTGCACAGTACATGCCAGTGTGCTGTACAGGTGCACAGCAATACTGTGTACATGGGTGCAGTGTGTTCCAAGGGAAGGGGCATCACCTACTAACACAACTCATGCATCACAGAGATATATAATGTTGGTAACAAGGATTGAGTATGGCTGCAGTGCATGCTGTTGAGTGCCATATGTCATGCATGTTGACTGTTGGGTAATGAGAGGTCTGTGTAATATCTTTGTGCCACCTCACCTGTAAGAGAGAGAGAGAGTGTGTGTGTATGTGTGTGTGTGTGTGTGTGTGTGTGTGTGTGTGTGTGTGTGTGTGTGTGTGTGTGTGTGTGTAGAAGTGAGTAATGAGAGGTCTGTGTAATATCTTTGTGCCACCTCACCTGTAAGAGAGAGTGTGTGTGTGTGTGTGTGTGTGTGTGTGTGTGTGTGTGTGTGTGTGTGTGTGTGTGTGTGTGTGTGTGTGTGTGTGTGTGTGTGTGTGTGTGTGTGTGTGTGTGTGTGTGTAGAAGTAAACTATAATGTACAGGTCTTAATTTATATTTGTTCTCTGCCCCTCACAGGTGACGAAGTGGGTCAGGGTCCATCCTGCAGGCAAACTGATGTCAGTATCCATACAAACTCTGACAATGATGATAGGCATAGTGAGGCGCAGGCAGGGTCTTCAGGGGCTGAAGCTGTGCCATTGGTTGACATCCACTTTTATCCACCCCATCCCAGCACACAGACACAATACCCATATATATATCCCATCACCAGTGGACATAGATGAGGGACAATTGGTGGGTGGTGGCATGGGAAATGGAAGTGTGATGACTATGGCAAGTGTGTCTGTACACAGCAGCCATAGCCATATGACTGGTGGTGTACCACACAGGCAGATGTATAGGGGTGCTCATAGGAGGGCTGCTAGCCATCATGCCCCTGGCAGAAGTTCCACAGCAGGTGTCACCAGACACATGTTTCGGGCTGTCATTGAGGGACAGATATGTATGGAATGCTACACCAGAGATAGTCTGAGGCTCCAGAGGGCTACTCTTCCTGCAATACGTGACAACATCCATGATCTTGCAGGTGCCCACCATTATTTTACTAAGGTCATGGATAGACGGTTGGGTGAGGTGGTGCAAATCCTCGACCATGTGGTGTCTGTGGTAGAGCATGTGGTGGGAGTAGGGCATCGGCTATGTGGACGTAGGTCAGCACCACCAACAAGTGGAGGTCTGCATGGATGTGCAACAAATCTCAGCCGCTCCCATAGTGGCAGTACCAGCACCAGCACTGCAAGGGGGTGCTGTCCACACTACAACGCAGCAGGCCACGTGCACATGGTCCTGGCTGGACCCAAAAGGGACACGGATCCAGTGGACAAGTGTCACTATCAGGGGAGAGTACCATATCTGGGCTTCTGCCTGGTAGTACCCATGGAACTCCTGGCAGGCACAGTTCCCATGTCCATGGCTGGACATGGTGAACTGTACACCTTGCCATGTACAGTCTGCAGCTCTCCAACAAACTCCTGTATAGGGCAGCCACATGGCAGAAATGTGTGCATGCACACACACATCACCAACACAGCTAGGGCACCTCCATACCTACACATACCACGTCTGCACATGACAATTAATAAAGTACCCCCATACCCACACATGATGTCAATCAAATGGCTCAGCACAGGCCTCTATCAAACCCACAACACACCCTGTGCATATGATGATACCTGTGCCACATCCCTGTCATCCATACCATCAATGCAGGGACATGCTAATATGGTTCTGATGCACAGGGTGACTGTACTAAGGTTTAACAATGTAATGTTGTTTAATGTGTTTTCAGCTGGAATGATTAATACTTACATGTCAGGGTGTGTAGCTGTCCAGCCATGAAGCATTATAGCTGTTATTAACACTGACTGATTGTGGTCTCCATAATGTATTCTGTTTGTGTTCTAGGTGTCTATGTGTCAGCAGGATGTTGGTCTGTTGTCCTTTCCTACAAGGGGTGTGGCACTGTGGTGACACATTGACTGTGTCATATCCTGGGTACAGCTGAAGACAAGTAACAGGTCTGTATAACAGTTACTGCATGTGAAACATGGCTGATAGTTCTGAGAGGTGTATACAGGTGAGTGCATGGTGGCTGATGTAAGCAGCTCTTCTACATTGGACAATGGTAAGTGTACTGGGTGGCACACACCAAAGGTTTATGAATAATACACACACACAGAGGCTTTGGTGTTGATGCAATACACAGAGAATACTGTTCACATGTATGTACTTCATTTTGCAATGAACTCACTCATTTTGGCCTATGTAAGTCCACCAAGAACAAATTGCCAAAACATCACATCAATAGATAATCAATCCGCCAGTTTAATGTCACTGACAATGGTACTGGCAGGGTATATGTCCTCTTCCCCAATGTAGTGCAGTCCTGGAGTTGGTAAACATAGGTGTGCTAATGTGATTGTCACAGTTGCCCCTTTGGAGGGTGTGGGGTGATGTAGAACTACACATAGTGTGATTAACAACTACTTAACCTGTTAACATAAACTGTACAGTATAACAGCACACTAAGCGAAGGGATACGCACAGCAATAACTCCAATGTGTGTGAATGTGCCCACAACAACCACACACATGTATATATATCAATTCCAGTATCGCTGTACAGCTGTACAGTGGGGAACAGGGCATTTATACATCCACTATTAGTTTTGATGAAATGTATTTCCACAAGATGATTACTTTGAAATGTTACCTTTTGCCAGTTAGTTCTCAGACAAATGATCTCCTGCGACATATAATTTCTGCAAACTGATGTAGATCCCTTCACATACAAACACACTTACTTGGCAACACTGAGAGTAGAACCCCTACCTAGGTAGTTATTGCTACTAATGTGTTTGGCCTTAATTGCACACACCACAGAGCTTTTAGGGTGAGGTGTGTCCTGAGTTTCCTGTTATGTGAAGAACATCACCAGGCCTTGTACAGTAAGGTAATGGGGGATGTACTGGGTGTTAATGAACAATACATAGTATGAGATACTGCCATATGCACATTGACAAACACATACCATCATAGACACTTTTGACAGACCTGGGTTTAGCAGTGCTAACTACCTTATCAGTGAGTCCATACTGTTACAGATTTTTTGCACACAGCACATGCATCATTGGGCTGGATAGTGTAATCAGTTATATGTATGGTTGATGGTGAGAGCAGTCCTCATACAGTAGAACTTGGGACATGTACTGGGGTACCATAGTGTAAAGACAGTATACCCAGCACCCACACCCTACATTGGATATTGTACTCACTGAAACCCAGGATAATGCACTGAAATACCCACAATCATACATTGACCAGGACTGCAATACAAACCCATGTCTATCTAATCAGTGCTACTACAGGGATATGTATTTATTGCACATGCCACAGGGATAGTGAGAGTGAGAGTTTGACATGGCTGTCCTAATGTCAGCAACATCACCATCCCTTATAATGTATCTCAAGATTTATTGTATTTGGAGAATGTGGCCTCAGAATGATGTCTCCTACAAATATGCACACTCACACACAATTGCACACAAATGCTCACATTTGCCAGGACTCAGAGGGTAACCCATGCCTATCTACCTACTTGTAGAACAGTGTTATGGTGGTACTGCAATCTCCAGGTAGCCCATACGGTGAAAAGTTTAGCAAGGTACATTTAATGTCAATCACAGCAGCAGACATTTCTAAGTATAGCAATGGGGGGTGCTGTGGGTGAGAAGGCCCTCAGAGTATTTTCAACAAGTTTACAAACACATAGACACTATTATTCTCAGTAATGCATACTGATACATTTGTCAGTACTGAGGTCCATAGGTGCAGGTGTTCCTAGGTGTGTACCAGGCTAATGTCCATGGGGAGATGAGAAGAGTAGGGCATGTGGGTACACTGGTATCTTGCCACCTGACATTTGACAGCAGGCCATCTATCAACCGATGCCACTTGAGTGATCCCCAGGGTGACAGTTAAATTCATCATCCAATCATCTGGTTTTCTCTTGCAGAGGGCAAGTGAGGTGCTCCAATTGACATGTATGCAATATATATTACATAACATGGCCAGTGTCTGGGTTAGAGACCTGTACCCAAGCATGTTCTGTTGACTGTGGTAGTCTGGTTGAGGTATCCATGTGGTGGATACAGGGTGGGGGTTCCTAGCTGTGGCATTCATAACACAGCTGAGCAGACATGTCAGTGTCAGTCGATCAGAGATTGCCTGTAAGCAGCCAAGATGGATACCTGACATCTGCGCATCTGTACAGAGGATAGACAAAAATTAGCTAGCCAACATGTTATGGATTAGGATGAATGTTTTGACAGATTGATGTCTGACACTGATAGGTATGCCATTACTACATGACAGCAGTCCTCAATGACATGTCCTAAACACATAGTCGTCTACAGTTAATATCAACATATCAGAGCAATATCCAATAGGAGATACTTAAAAACATACAGCTCACACTTCAAGAACATGATAGTCAGTACTCAGAGTCCAGCTTTGCATGCAGGGGTGTGTGGTTCCAATACTACAATCTGCAATCTACTCTTACTTGGAAAAGCACTGTTAAAAGTAGTAATGTAATGATACAGTACATTTATTTTATTCATTTATTTACATTTGTTGACCGGGAGTGCCTGACTGGATGTAGGTCCATTTTCAGCAGAGGCCTGGGGAGAAAAGCTCCACAGTTAAAATATACAGACAGTAGTTACATTGGATTTACATAGCAATTAACAATTTGATTAACATAGCAATTAACAATTACAAACATAGTTACAGATGAAGAACATAGTACATCAGTAGACAACTAGAATTTTTATCTGCGAAATACATAACAGACATTAACAATTGTTACAATAAGAAGTTCCTGCTGTATAATAAGTAGTAGGCTTATGAGCATCCAAGCTTGCTATAATCAAGGTAGTTATTGGAGTGGAAAGAAAGGTAGTGGGTGGATGGGGTGGATGATATTAGAGTGGGAGTTGCAAGGGCATAGCCAGCATGTTTTTAGGTGCGCTTTAAGTAAAGTTTTGAAGTGGGTGCATGATAGTACAGAGGTAATTGTAGGTGGGAGGGAATTCCATAATTTGGCTATGGCACAAGAGAATAGTGCTTCACCAGCAGAGTTATTGGCTTTAGTGATCTGCAAGTGATTTTTGTTGCTGGATCTTGGTGGTCTGGTGGTGCGATAGGGTTGGAGTAGATTCTGGAGGGATGGGACATTTAGTGGGTGGTTTACTAGTTTGTGGGCGAGTGTGAGTTGATACCATTGAAGGAGATGAGGGAGTTCAAGCCAGCCCAGTTCAGCAAGTGAGAGACAGTGGTGACTATGGTAGGATGCCCCTGTGGCAAATTTGGTGATTTTGTTGTAGCAGGTCTCTAGCTTGTTTAGATTGCATTGCCTTAGGTTGGTATATATTGGAGAGGCATAAAGTAAGCTGGAGATAAGGTGGGAATTTGCTACTGAAATCTTTGCTGCTTTGGTGAGAAGTTGCTTATTTCTGTATAACGCTCCTATTTTTTTGTGGACTTTTTTTATGGTCATGGATATGTGAATGTCAAATTTTAGTTTATTGTCTATTTCCACTCCTAGCAATTTGATGTGTTCTGTTGGGTGTATAGTGGTGTTGATTTTTGCTGTGATGTTAAAGTGAGAGTTGTTTTGAGTATGTTTGCTGGGTTGGAAGATGAGTAGTTTAGGTTTGTTTGGGTTGAGTATTAATTGGGCATTGGATAACCAAGTTTCAGCAGAGGAAAGGGCTTCCTGTGTGACGTTTTGCAGTTTGGGTAGGGAATGGGCTGAACAGATGATGGCTGAGTCATCTGCGTATTGTATGAGTGTGCCATGTTTGGTGGCAGAGGCTAGATTATTGGCGAAAACAGAGAAAAGTAGGGGTCCAAGGATGGATCCTTGGGGAACCCTTATAGAGACAGGTAGTTGGGGAGATATGCCATTCTGCCATACAATGGATTGTTGGCGGTCAGACAGGTAACTCTGAAACCAGTTGGTGACTGATTGAGAGAAGGATAGGTTATTGAGGACAGAGATGAGTTGTTTGTATGGGACCATGTCAAATGCTTTAGATAGGTCTAGGAAAGTAGCAGAGGAGAGATATCCATTGTTTTTATGCTGAAGGATAGTATTAGTAAAGGAGAGTAAGGCAGTGGTGGTGCTATGGTTTGGCCGGAAACCATGCTGAGTACTGGAAAGGAGGTTGTTAGTAAGAAGGTAGTCTGAGACCTGAGAGTGAATGCATCTCTCTAGTATTTTGGAGAGTGGAAAGAGAATAGCTATGGGGCGGTAATTGGTTAGTTCTGTGGAGGGGTCACCTTTGTGGAGAGGAATTATATGTGATACTTTCCATAGTGTGAGAACATAACTTTCTGACAGAGATTGGTTAATCAAGATGGATACTGGGTAGGCCGGGGCATCAGCTGCAATTTGTAGGTATTCACTTGGTAGGTTGCCTGTTGCTAATTTGGTGGGCTTAAGTTTAGTTAAGAGTTTTTTTTATGTTGGAGATAGGTACAGGCGAAAAAGAGAAGGCAGTGGCGAGATTACTAGTTGAAGATGTGGGTTGGAGGGGAGGGGGTTGTGTTGTTTAGCTAGTGATAGTATGGTTTGTGTGAAGTGTGTGTTGAATGAGGTAGCAATATTTTCGGGGGAGTGAGGGATGTTATGAGGAGGGGTACTGACTTTACCTGGGTGGAGGATGGAGTTTAAGGAGGACCAGAATTGTTTGGGGCTGTGTTGGGAGGAGTCTAGGGCAGACTGGTAGTATTGGAATTTGTTCTGTTTTATTAACTTTTTGACTCTATTGCGTAGTTCTAGGAATTTCTGTCTAGTTGTGGGGGTTTTGGTTTTGCGCCAGTGCTCCCAGGCTTTATCCCTTTTTTTTTTTATTTCTGACTTAGTGGTTTTCTGTAGCCATGGGGAGGGCTGTGCTTTGGTTCTGGAAAGTCTTATGGGGGCATGGTAATTAAGGATGCTCAGGAAGGTAGTATTAAAAAATTCAACTGCGTCATCAAGACTGAGGTACTTTAGAGGATGCCAGTTACATTCTTTGAGGGATGAGATGAATGTGAGTGGGTTAAAGTTTAGTTTTTTTATATATTTGATTGTAGATGACAGGTTTAGCTTGGTATATGTATTTTTTGAGTAGGAATGTTGGGGAGTGATCACTGAGACTATCTGATAAGCAGCCTGTTATATATGAAAAAACAAGAATCACGGCCGGACTACAGAGGAACGTTCTAAAAAACTTTAATTTAAACACTTACAAATAAAAGTTACGTTTTTCGTCCTGTTTGCATACAGGACTTCTTCAGAAAAATGACACTTGTCATTTTTCTGAAGAAGTCCTGTATGCAAACAGGACGAAAAACGTAACTTTTATTTGTAAGCGTTTAAATTAAAGTTTTTTAGAACGTTCCCCTGTAGTCCGGCCGTGATTCTTGTTTTTTCATTCGTTTGGATATAATATCGTTTTTCGAAGCCTGTTATATATGACTGGGGGCTCTTACTGACTATTATCCAATCCAGGGTAGTGCGCTTGATGGAGTTTTTATTTATCCTGGTTGGCGACTGGACTAGTTGGGTGAAGCCATGAAGGTTTAAATGATGGGTTGGATGGTTGCCAGAACAGGATTGCCAGTCAGTAATGAAATTACCTAAAACTACAGTTTATTGAGGGTGATGGTGGGTAGACCAGCAGAGGAGGTTTTCTAGTGGAGGTATGTTTTGGCCAGGTGGGAAGTAACATCCAATTATGCTGATGGTTTTATTTTGGTTTATTTTGAGGTTGATATATATTATTTCTTCTTTGCTTATTTGTGTAGCTGATGATTTTAAGATCTGGATGTTTAGATGCTGTTTAAATATTATAGCTACATCACCTCCTTTCTTGTTTAGCCGGTCTACTCTTAGTATGCCGTAACCGGTAGGGAGGATTTGCTCACTGGTAATGTGAGGTTTTAGCCAGGTTTCTGTCAGGATGACTATATCTGGGGAGTACAAGTCTATGGTGGCATGACGTTCATGGACTTTGTTGGATATACTTCTAATATTTAGGCTTAGTAGAAGCAAGTCACTTGGCTTTCTATTGGCTGTGATATGGGAGAAGTTGTGGTTTCTAGTCTGATTATAAGGATTGGGATTGGAGATGGTAGGGCCAGGGTTGGGGTGGATGTCTCCACTTAGGGCTAGTTTTTATATGCATGCGGTTATTAGTTTTCTCAGTTTTTGAATGTGTTTGTTTATTAAGGAAATGTTATGATTGTGCTTGGTGGGTAATAGGTATGGTGGGAGGGTTACTATGTTAAGTTGTAGCGATGCTTTATGTTTGAGTAATATAGTTGCTAGAATATGTGGGGGTGCATAGGGATGGATCTTGAGTTGGTGGGAGGGGAGCTGCGTGATGGTGAGTCATGAGTGGTGGTGTGAGTAGTAGTACAGTGGTAGTGGTTGAGTGGGGGAATAATGGAGTTTTGGTAGGATGTAAGATATGCAAGGAGAATGCATGCAATGAGCATAGGTATGGTATGCTTAGACATGTTAGCTAAGGAGGAGTGATAGTAGTGGGAAGATGGAGGAGGTAGTTTTGGGTTTAGTGCTGTGGTTGGCTATTGGAAAGATGGGAGGGGTCTGTGAGTGTAATAAAGGTAGGACCACTGGGGGTGGGGAATGAAACAGGTAGAGACCCTGTTAGTTGCTCTTATGAGGGGGCTGGAAACAATGAGGTAACAGAGTAAACTGATAAAAGAACATATGATAGTGAATGTGGAGCCTCAGGTAGGTACCCTGTATTTCCACAAACTCAGTCAGCTGTGCCCCAGTTATGGCAGTTTTAATAAGTTTTATGGCAGAGCCAAGCATGAGGTGCTCAAAGGGTGGTTGTAGTTTTAAAAACGGTGCCTGCCACAGGTAATATTTATTAACTTTGGGATTGGCTTAAGGTAATAAACAGGGAAGGGGGAGGGGGACAACAAGGGTGTGAGCAGGCAGTTCTTTTGTACTGCTGCTAATGAGCCAAAGCAAAGACAAGTTTGTGTTTAAGAAACAATCAGAATTGACCAAGGACTGCTCTGAAACTGTAAGTCATTTCTTAACCATTTCTCAGGTGGAAAAACAGGAAAACCTTGTATCAGTAGGCTACTGTGGTCTCAGTTTAAAATAACAAACACATCGTATTTATCAGTTATGGATACTATTTGCTAACAGATGGGAATAAGAGAGAAAATGGAAGTTGAGTGTGTGTAGGGGGGGGGGCTGCTTACAAGCCAAGCAGAGTGCTCTCCAAAGGATAATGAATATTGACTCAAACAGGTAGACACATACTCAAAGTTAACTTTAGCTGTTTGTAGACAGTTCAGACCTGGACTGTGCTTTTCTTTTAAGAATGATAAAGGTGGTACCGCAGTTGAATACTTAGAGTGGTGTTAGGTTCAAAGTTAACTTTAGCTGTTTGCAGACAGTTCAGACCCAGACTGCGCTTTTCTTATAAGAATGATAAAGGCGGTACCGCAGTTGAATAATTAGAGTGGTGTTAGGTTGGAGAGACACTGAGCTCCTCATGGGGAATGTAGCAGAGTGGATTGTAGTTTACATGCAAGTGTGACTGCATATAACCTGGGATACAACCCATATATGAAACACACATAAAGAGAAAAGATTGTGGTATTAGCCATGTATACTCAGGTGTCCCATACAGTATGCTCACACCCCTTGCTCCTGTAATGACAGCACATAGAAGCATGTTATGTACACAGAATTTAAATACACTTATTAAAGATGTCATTACCCTGCAATTTTATTAGACTGGAATGTGATCACTGGTTACCAGGGCTGAGCTATGCTTAGCAGTTGTAAGCATTGCTTAAATGTAAATGCTAAGCAGATTTGCCCACTGGTAACCAAAGCCTACATGGTGTAAGTGCCTTTTCATTTAACCATACGTTAGCACCACGTAATGTCCAGCAAACCCGTGCAAACCTGTTTAAAGCTGCTCAAAACTGCCTTAACCACTCTGTATCTAACAGTCCTTGTTCTGCCTAGCAAGAAAATAAACAGCCCTTGCAGGTCCTGAACTAAGGAGCTTCTAGACAATAGTCACACCACTTAACCACTGAATAGTAGTGAACAACTGGTTTGACTACTACAATTGTTTGCTACTTGTTAGTGAAAATAGTGTTGAATCAGTCTTGTTTTTATATCTAAATATACTCATATCAGATTAATATGGTGGAATACATCTGAGAAGGTATATACAACACTCATGTTTACACATAAGGATATGGATATATATATATATATATATATATATATATATATATATATACATGTACATGCACATATATATATATATATATATATATATATATATATATATATATATATATATATATATATATATATATATATATATATATATATATATATATATGTATATATATATATATATATATATATATATATATATATATATATATATATATATATGTATATGTACATGCACACATATATATATATATATATATATATATACATATATATATATATATATATATATATATATATATATATATATATATATATATATATATATATATATATATATATATATATATATATATATATATATATATATATATATATATATATATATATATATATATATATATATATATATATATATATATATATATATATATATATATATATATATATATATATATATATATATATATATATATATATATATATACACATATACATACACACACACACACACACATATATTTATTTATATATGTGTGTGTGTGTGTGTGTGTGTGTATATATATATATATATATATATATATATATATATATATATATTTATATGGGTCCTCTTCAAAATACTGCCTTTCAGAATGCCTAAACTCACAATACTGATGCCAAACTCTCTAAATATCAATATACTGAAAACTCACAATACTGAAACTCAAATATCAAAATATCAGAAAAAAACACAGTACAACAACACAACTATATTGTAGCAGAACTACATACAGAAACATTTTACACTTCTGCAAGTATAGTCAGGGGGGCAAGCCCCTCTGCACCCCCTATTACACTAAAGTGCAATCTTGGAGTTGATATATTTAAGTAGCAGGGGGTGTGGGGGCACAGCCCTCCACAGGTGGGATGCAGGGGGGGCTTGCCCCTCCTTATTCTTGGAGAAAAGTAATATGGTTTGTGTTTTATTTCAGTATGTACTTATGCTGGAATACACTGCGGTGGTGGTGCTGCGGTAGTGTTGTCACCTCACAGTAAGACGTTGTCCTGTTCGATTCTCAGCTAGAGTGTCTTCTGTGTGGAGACATGCGTGAATAGTTGTACCTTCGTTGAAGGTTATGCATCAGGGCCGGCAACTCGGCACATAAAAATCTACTGACAATCATTAGCGGACTGGAGTTCCGCTGTGGCGACCCCTAACTGGGAAAAGCCGAAAGACACAACAATAACTTATGCTGGAATACAATAAGTGTTGGTATCCTGTGTGTTTTCAGTATTTTGAGTTTAGGTATTTTGAAAGCCAGTATTTTGAAATGGACCCACACACACAATTATATATATATATTTATATATATATATATATATATATATATATATATATATATATATATATATATATATATATATATATATATATATATATATATATATATATATATATATATATATATATATATATATATATATATATATACATATATATATATATCATATGCCCATAACATGTAGTGGAGACATACCTCAGCAACATAACTCACAACCTCTTAGTGCAAGGGAACATAATGTAAGTATTGCAGTTATAATTGTAGAATGTTGCTACAGTAGCAGGAGTTATGTCAACAGACATGTTGTGTAGGAAGGCTCTTCTGAAATTGACATGTATGCCATCAGTTGCTGACAGACATCATAAAATCATCATAGTGAAGTACCACACAAATCACAGCCATCAGTTACTGACAGACATCATAAAATCATCATAGTGAAGTACCACAGAAATCACAGCAATGATCCTGTAGAATACAGCAGAAATATGACCAATAAACGTGAACAGTCTGAAACAATCTGGTCAGTCCAGAGGTATACTCAGAACTCCTTAGCGCAAGGCGTGTGGACCAAGCCTGACAAAGGGGATGTTTGCAGCCATAAAAATGGGGATATATCACAAATACTGGTGTAGATAAGCTCACACAGTTGATGTATTCACACCCTCCTGTCTGTCCTAACACATATTAACTGCAGGAGCAGAGGTCCCAATCCCACATATTTCTCACTAGTCAGTGACATACATCTTCAAAGCATCCCACCGCTTTTTCAGAAATACACAACACACATGGTGGCCAGGCAACAGTACATCTAACAAATATCTGGACATAACATCACACTAGGTAAATACACGGAGCTGCTAGGCATGTCACCAAGAACTGTGTAAACCACAGGTAGACTGCCACAACACTAACACAAGTTTCCTATGGGGGAATACACATGTAATTGCAAATATGGGAGGCACTACAGGCATGTAATAACATGGAGTAACAGACACCAGTGCGAAAGTGCATACTCACAACCAATCTCAACACAGTCATCATCACATTATGGTAAGCCTAATTAATAGTACAGTATATGGGCTGTGTGAACAAAACCATCCTCATATTTGCCACTTACACACTAACCCTACATATACTGACCCAATTCACACTGTAGTCTGATGCCTGACTGTGGTATGGGACATGTCTCAGTCTGGCCCTACAAACATATACACTGATAGGGTACCAGAAACTGGAGCAGCATGCAATGTCAGATAGAACAGGACCAAGAACACTGACATCTACCGCAGTCTGTACACAGGCCAAGTAACATATTCACAATACAGTGCTACACAATAGTGACAGTCTGTCAACAATCACCATAAGTACACAGACCTCACTACTGTACAGACTACAACAGAATGTCCAGGTTTTGTCCTCAAATATAAGGCCTCCTATACATAACATGGCTGGCAGTCTGATATATCACTGGCTTGTTATCAGGAATGATGTCAGTAAATAATGATATACTGTACATATGCACCTCTTACTGCATGACATATGGACAAAGGGTGACAGACTTGGGGGACAAAGGCTCAGACACAGGGCCCATATTGACGTATTGCTGTGATAAACTGAGAAAATGGCTGGTGTAACAGGGGTTGCTGTAACATATCTCTTCTGAGGGATATGAAGTCAGTAACACACATGGATGTCACCATTTACTGACTACAATCATCAGAGTATGCTACTAAACTTTTAAAGACAGGAAAAAATACAAGATAGGACCACCACGATAAAAGTAACAAAATTTTATTCCAGTGGGAAAATTATGGATAAGCGCTTTCACGTACAGGCTGAGTACGCTTCTTCAGATCTCTAAAACACATCAAAAAACTCTCTCCTTAAATAGTATTAGCTACAATCAATCAAAAAAGGACCAATCAAGTGATTTTAACAATAAAACAATTAAAACATCATAATTGATTCAATCATTCAATGTAGCTCTCTTCCTTTATAGAACTACACCTAACTAACAGCATATCCCTCATAAAAGGTCAAGTATCTAAAATGCTCACAGAGATGAGAATATTCCACAAGCGAACCAGTCGCATATGTAATCCCTGTGTGTCAGCTTTTAGTTATACGATATATATACGTCCATTTATGCATCAGTTCATGTTCAAAAAATATATTATAAATCAATCATGATGTTTTAATTGTTTTATTGTTAAAATCACTTGATTGGTCCTTTTTTGATTGATTGTAGCTAATACTATTTAAGGAGAGAGTTTTTTGATGTGTTTTAGAGATCTGAAAGCACTCAGCCTGTACGTGAAAGCGCTTATCCATAATTTTCCCACTGGAATAAAATTTTGTTACTTTTATCGTGGTGGTCCTATCTTGTATTTTTTCCTGCATTTTGGCTTTGAATTTTTCAAGTTGGACCTTTGGACAGCAGCGTTACTTTTGTTTATATAATAGTTGCTGTTTTCTTTTGGTAACGCTGTGGTTACACGCCTTTGGATTTAATATGGAGTCTACAATTGTAGAATTGGACTATGTACCTGAGAGAAAAAATGCCAATCGGAAATGGTCCTGTATCACTGAGCTGAATGCCAATCCGTTACTCAGCTTGGAATTACAGGTACCGTCTACATATGTTCATTCTGGTAATATGGACAATATACAAGAATTTAATGTCCTTTTTAAGAATTTAGAGAATGATTTATACAAGTTACAAAGACTAACATGGCAACGGCGCCACTTAGAAGCATGTCTCCATTTTCAGGTCATACCTCATGGTATGAGGGTATTATGCATGCCAACATATGGTAATACCTATCCTGAGTTGCTAAAAAAGTGGCAAGAGCTTAATATTGAACTTAGCAGAAAATATATGAAACTTCTGATTGAATTTTTTACACCTATAGAAAATGAACTGATAACTAAAATAGAATCCCTGAATAGGGACCTACAAATTCGTTTCCAAGGAGAAGTGTTTGAAAAGAGATTAGATGGCTTATACTCTCAAATTACCATGTATAGTGATAAGCTGCATCAAATCAAACATCGTAAGCTGCAGAGAGACTATAAAGATTTTACTAGTGGCCAAATCTTTGTGTGGCCGAAACATAATTATGTGAATTACAATCAGTCAGAACCAAAAAGTCCTATTAGACATGCTGAGCCACATATAGGGCTGCATTCTACGCATAATACGCCAATTGTGTCTAACACTTCAGATGTTCCCATGGCTGTAAGTAATGAGAATGCATCCCTAATGACATCATCACGTAGCTGTAATGAGTTGGGAAGTGACTTACCCAATGATACACCACCACCGAATCAACAAGCACTAGTTTCTAGTGCTAATATGGTAGCTAATGGAGCGAGACCGAAGCAATATAGTGGCAATATTGAGCGTTTTTTACCACTACCTATACAACAAAGGTTTCGAACACAGAGCAGGTCCGTAAGCAGAGGAAGGAGGAAAAGGAAGTTCTCTGGAGCGAACCACGGACCAAGGCAACGAGTGAGAGAGTGAATGGTATAGTCTTTAATTATTCCAGCTACGATTTATCGGAATCTGACTTGACTTTGCTTAATAGAGGTTTAACCTTTATACCCTCCCAAAGCAGTAACTTAAGTGAACTTTTAATTGACTTGAGACTTTTTGGGCGCTCAGTGTCCTTGAAATTGATGTTTATGAACACTAACAAAGTGCATGGAATAGACAATGAATGTAGATTTAAACGCAAAAGCTCTTACATGCCTATGTTCTCTAATGCTATGGATAGTTTTATAAAACTGTGTGAAAGAGATTTTTATGAGTATTTTAAAAAAGTAAGTGTTGTTTTTATAATATGACCAATCAAGAGAGTAGCTCTCTACTTAGTTTATCTAGGAATCCTAGTATCACCATTAAACCAGCAGATAAAGGGGGAGGGGTGGTTATTTTAGATACAGATCAGTATAATGAGTTAATGCTAGGAATGCTAAAGGATGAAGTAACTTATTGTAAAATTGATAAGCTGATGCTACAAAAGCTATTATTGAGAATACATGATGAACTTTATGATCTCATGATGTGTAGACAAATTTCTCATGACTTGTATGAATTCTTCTTTGTTAAATACCCTGTAGTACCGCACATAAAAGGCTTGCCGAAGGTACACAAGGGAGTTGTACCGCTACCCCTGCGTCCAATAGTAGCAGGTGAGAGATGGGCAACAGTTACAATCTCGGTTTACTTAGAGAAAACACTCAGTCCACTATTAAAAAATATATCTACGATCTTGAAAGATACTTATGAATTAATTAGTGTCATAACTAGTGACTTATTTAGATCGATACCCACGACTTGTTTGTTGGTTACAATGGATGTTAAGAATCTATTCACTGCAATACCAAATGAATATGGGTTGGATGCCATTAGAGAACTGTTAAATGATTCTTTTAACTTCAGCCCTGGAAAACAAACTCTGATCTGTGCTCTACTTGATATTGTCTTGAACAACAATGTATTTATGTTCAATAACCAGCTATACATACAGAGATGGGGTGTAGCGATGGGAACTCCCTGCGCTAATACATATGCTAATCTTGTTGTATATTACTGGGAATTGAATAATTTATTTGATAGTGAGCTGTTCAAGAAAGTTATATTATATAAAAGGTTTGTAGATGACATACTTTTATTTTGGAATGGCACCATTACTGAATTGAAGGAATTTGTGAATTATATGGAATCCACGACTAGCTTTCTGAGATTTACGATGGAATACTCTGAAGTTAGTATTGATTTTTTAGATATAACTATAACCAAGGATTTGAAAGGTGCTATATCCACAAACCTTTTTAGAAAGAAATGCTGGAAAAATACAATATTGGAATATAGCAGTATGCATCCTCGCCATATATTTCCAAATGTAGTAAAGAGTCAGTTTATTAGGGTAAGTAGGCTGTGTAAAGAACCAACCCTATTGAAAGTATAAGCAGATCTATTACAAGATCTACTTATTAATAGAGGCTATAAAAAAGATGTTATAGAGAACATCAAGACAAAAGTGTTAGGTGGAGTAGGTTCACCAAGTAATATCAATATGAATAGTGACATACAAGCTAATGAGGAATATAATAGAAGGCACTACAGTCATGGTAGCATTAGGAATAGGAAGGGTGATTCTGATAACAAAGTAACCTTTATCACCCGATATACCAATGACAATAATTTGATTATAAGCATTATACGGAAATATTGGCATATGCTTAGTCTTGAGTATGATACATGCAAAATTGTAGGCACGAAGCCGTGTTTCACTTATAGAAATAGTAAAAATTTAAAGAGAATTTTATGCCATGATCGTAGTATTCCATTAAAACAGATAAGTGCTTCAAGAGACAGGAAGCCTCTCGGAACTTTTCCTTGTGGCTCCTGTAGTTTATGCCCCTTTATTAGTAAAAATATAGTGTTTGAACATCCTAATATAGGGTTCAATTTTACACCTAGATTTTCCGCCTCGTGCAATAGCTCCAATTTGATTTATTTGGCAACCTGTGAACAATGTCAAGCCTTCTATGTAGGTTTGACCTCACGAAGATTAAGGGACAGGATTTACTACCATAATTATGATATAAAAAAGTCCAACCAATTGAATGCACTGGCGAAACACATCTCTATGCATAGGGGACACACTTTTGTGTTTAGGGTACTACAACTAGTTAAAGTCACTGAAAGAGGAGGGAACACTATGAATAGACTAGAAACTGTTGAGCTTCAGTGGATCCTTAGAATGCAAGCTCACCAGTATCCTGGTCTGAATCAATATATGAGTATTAAACCAATACTTGATTCACGCCCTATCAAATAGAATTTTGTACATGGCATTTATATTTCTCAATTCATTATTAATTAATTATCAGTTGAAATGTATAGTACTAATAAGATTTATACTGATCATATATGTATGTATTTATTCACACTTTTTTATATTTATTTATTTAAGTATATTTATTTTCATGCTTGAAATGATTTATTTCTGAACAAGAATTGATTTATAATATATTTTTTGAACATGAACTGATGCATAAATGGACGTATATATATCGTATAACTAAAAGCTGACACACAGGGATTACATATGCGACTGGTTCGCTTGTGGAATATTCTCATCTCTGTGAGCATTTTAGATACTTGACCTTTTATGAGGGATATGCTGTTAGTTAGGTGTAGTTCTATAAAGGAAGAGAGCTACATTGAATGATTGAATCAATTATGCTGTTTTAATTGTTTTATTGTTAAAATCACTTGATTGGTCCTTTTTTGATTGATTGTAGCTAATACTATTTAAGGAGAGAGTTTTTTGATGTGTTTTAGAGATCTGAAGAAGCGTACTCAGCCTGTACGTGAAAGCGCTTATCCATAATTTTCCCACTGGAATAAAATTTTGTTACTTTTATCGTGGTGGTCCTATCTTGTATTTTTTCCTGCATTTTGGCTTTGAATTTTTCAAGTTGGACCTTTGGACAGCAGCGTTACTTTTGTTTATATAATAAACTTTTAAAGACAGAAAATGTGTGAATAACACACCACATCTAAGATTCCAAACTCTGGCCAGTCTGCACATAGGCCTACAGCTGAGAGTTTCCTCAACCACATAACACTGTCATGTCAGACTTTAAATCATGCAGAACAGCCATATATACATAAACCCTGTTAAACCAACATTACTTCAAATGTAGAACAGCAATACTTACATTCTGTCCCCATGTCTGGAACATCCCCCTCCTGTTTGTTGGCCTGTCTCCACAGTGTTTGTTCTAAGAAGTATTTCCAACTACCCTCTGTGATGCTGTTTGCCAGATACCCACATGAAGTCCTGCTCACAGTGAAGGAAAAGGGCCAACACCCACATGAAGTGCTTAGTTATAGGAGTATGTTTCCATGCATTTGGCTATAGGAATGATACCACAGCTGTTCCACATGCAATTAGCAAGTGTGGGACTTCAATTTGTGCACAGGCCATCAGCTGATCCTGAGATTTACCTACAAAAGTCAAGCTGCTGCCTATGCAAAACAGATATATTTTCCCACATTTACCATAGTGAGAGAGAGAGAGAGAGAGACAGAGACAGAGACAGAGAGAAAGTAAGAAAAGAAGAGAGAAAGAGTCAAGCGTTTTTGTGTATGATCTGTTTGTGAAGAGTGTTATCTGGGTATTATAATGGTTGCCTATATTGTTTACTAATCCATACTGTCACATAGCAATTGCACATGGCAGTAGACATTTATGGCTATGGATTGTATGCAATAACCTCTACAGTGTTTGAAAACTGTTGGCCTTGTAATGTGGACACTGGTACATGTAAGTCTTCAATATAATCATGTAGCAAAACCCAAACTCCAATGGATCCTGTCATTATATAATCACCCCATCAGCCACACAGAATACTGATGACACACACACACTTACCAGTATTGAGTTTCAAACCCCTATCTGGCTTTGTATTGCTATTACAGTGTTACGCAGTTATCGCATGTGCAATGGAGCTTACATGCTGGAGATCTGTCCAAATGTGTCTTTGAAGATGGGTGACATCAGCAGCAGTGCTAAAGGAGGGATAAGGGAAGTGTAGTAAGTGTGAATGTCCACAAAAGCAGGTATCAGCAAAGACACACACACACTGTCTCACACAAACACACACATTATCACAGTTGCCAGGACCAGGATTACAATTCCTACCTAACTAGTTTGCTACACTATGGTATTATGCAGTTATCACAAGTGCCTCAGAGCTTATAGGGCTGAAACATCACCAAAGGGTTATTTCAAGGTGACTGACATCAGCAGGTGTGCTAAAGTAGGGCAATGGGAGGTGTGGTGAGTGTGAATGGCCTCAAAATCATTCATCTCCACACACACACACACACACACACACACACACACACACACACACGCACACACGCACACACGCACACACACACACACACATGCGCGCTTGCCAGTGCTGAGATCCATAGGTTCATTGATTCACAGGTGTGTTGTAGGTGAATGGGCTGAAGGCTCTACAAGGCTAGGCCAAGGGAATACCTTGGCATCAGGCCACATGACAATCATCCCCAGTGTGGCTCAGGGGTATAGTCCCTGGAGTGGTCAGCAGGGGTGGGTATTGTATTCACCATCCACTCATCTGGGTTTCTCTTGTGAGTGGCCAGTGATGTGCACTGCTTCCCATGCATGTAATCTATATTCCATAATATGGACAGTGTCTGGGTTGTGCACATGTCCCACAATCATGTTCTTTGACGTGCAGAAGTGTACTTGAGGTCTCTGGGACATGTTTTGTGGACAGATTGTTATTTTCTGATGTAGCATTTCTGACCTCATTTGATGAGACCTGGCTATGTAACTGAGGTCATGATTGCACCTACATTGACAGCATAATACGGGTATTCAGTGGAGTTAGTGGCATATGTCCATACAGGGCATGTGTATAAGGATGGTATTCCCTTTGTGGGGTAAGTTTTCTGACTCTGTAGTTGTTGCAGGCGTTCAGTGGGGAACAAAGCAAACGATCCACTGTACACATTTATTTGGCTACTGAGGGGATGGAACAGGGTGCCATGTCCTTTTATTTGCTGGATAACACACACTAAGTCAGGAGATGTAACACATCAAAGTACTTTCTGATGTTAGTGGCACTGTTGTGGTCAACAGGCATGTAGTCCACTGCTATCACAGTGTGGTTACTATCTGGGAGGCAATATGCAGGGAACTACCAATATAGTGGTTGTTGCCTAGCCAAGTGTATTTGTGTATGATACGTGGGTGGAGAGTGGTCTCTGAGTAATAGAAGGGTTGCCTATATTGTTCATCAATCCATACTGTCACATGTAGGGATGTGGATTGTCTACACAAATCTCTCTGGTGTTTGACATCTGTTGGCCTTGTAATGTGGACATTGTGACATATACTAGGTCCTCAACATAATAATTTAGAAAAATCTGCCCCACGATGGATCCTGTTATTACACAATAACAGCAACCCCCTCACAGGATACTGATGGCACACACACACACACACACACACACACACTTGTCAGTATTGAGATTCAAACCCCTACCTAGCTATGTATTGCTATTACAGTGTACTGCATTTATCACATGCGCCATAGAGCTTAAAGGATGGATGTTGTCCCAAGGTACTTCTAAGGTGAGGAGCATCACCAGCCCTTGTAAATACTGGCATTGGGTGATGTAGTAGGTGAGAGATCCCAAAAGCAATTTTACCCTATACACACATTTACATTTGCCAGGGGTGAGGTTCAAACCTCGATCGAGCAATTTTTTCAGACCATTATGTTATGCATTTACCACATGCACCACTGACTTTACATGGGTTAGGGCTGGCAATAGATACTTCTAAGGTGGATGATATCTGCAGGACTGCTAAAGTCAGACACTGAGATGTGTACTGGGTGTAAATGGGGCCAAAGTCTTTGAGGTATGGACATGCATATGTACACACACAAACACTTGCCATGGAAGAGATTCAAACCCATACCAATGGAGTTATTGTTATTGCATTGTTCCACATTTATGGCACGTGGTATGGAGTTTAAAAGCTGGAGAGCTGTGCCCAAGGTATCTTTGAAGGTGAGTAACATCAGCAGCAGTGCTAAAGAGGGTTAAGGGGAGAGTAGTAAGTGTGAATGTCCATGAAAGGTGATATTATCAAAGACACACACACTGTCTCACACAAACAGACACAGTTTAACAGTTGCCATATCTGGGATTAGAATTCCTACCTAACTAGTATACTACACTACAGTATTATGCAGTTATTGCAAGCGCCATGGAGCTTATATGCTGGAGAGCTGTCCAAAGGTATTTTTGACAGTGACCGACATCAGCAGCAGTGCTAAAGGAGGGGTAAGGGGAGAGTAGTAAGTGTGAATGTCCATAAAATCAGGTATCATCAAAGACACACACACACTCTCTCACACAAAAACACACAGTTGCCTTGTTTGGGAATAGAACTCCTACCTAACTAATATGCGACACTACAGTATTAGGCAGTTATTGCAAGCGGCACAGAGCTTATAGAGCTGGTACTTGGCCAAAGGGTTATTTCCAGGTGACTGACATCAGCAGGCATGCTAAAGTCGGTCAATGGGAGGTGTAGTGAGAGTGAATGGCCCCACAATCATTCATCTACACACACACACACACACACACACACACACACACACACACACACACACACACACACACACACACACACACAGAGTTTCATAGTTGCCATGTCTGGGATTAGAACTCCTACTTAACTAGCTTTCTACACTACAGTACTATACACGTATTGCAAGCACCACTCAGCTTATAGAAGGGATACTTGGTCAGAGGGTTAATTCAAGGTGACTGACATCAGCAGGGATGCTAACATGGGCAATGGGAAGTGCAGTGTGTGTGAATAGGCCATAAAATCATTCCTCTGGAAACACGCACACACACTCAGTCACACACAACTTTAAATTTGACAGGACTGGGTATTCAAATGCTAGATGAATACTGATTTGTACTATTGTGTTACACAGTTATCACAAGCACCACAGACACTATAGGGCTGAGGGCTACCAAAAGGAATGTATACAATGATTGACATCAGCACAGCATGTGATATCAGACAATTGGATGTGTGGTGGGTGGACAGGCCTCATAATGGAAATCTCTCTGTTAGTCTGTCTCTCTCTTCCTCACATCTTCCTGAGTGTATGTTTGACATATTATAGTGTGATGGCCTTGGATATGTGTGAGTATTCCTATCCAATGTATGTGCAAAGCATGAATGGTGTACAATATGGTGTGTGTGCACAGACATCTGCGACTGACAGATATGTATAGTCCACTGTGTTGTCAGACATGGGCTTCATTTCTCTAAGTGTAGGAGCATGCCTAGTATGACCTTCTGCATTGAGTGTGTGAATCCATTCCGGGTAGGGTTGTACTCCAGTCTAGGGTTTGGTGTTCTACACCTACAGCTAGCAACCTGTTTCTGCAGGATATCTGTGGATAGGTTGACAATATGGAGTCACAATGGGCGACAAATAGTGGGATACTGTAACTATTGCTGTCTGTGCTGCTTATGTTACATGGTTGGTGTTAGCAGAGATATTCAGACATATGTACTGTTTTACACTGTGATGTATTATGTCAACTACTGACAGATATACTTATTTGCTCACAGTTATTTTCTGAGAAATACAAGATGAATGAAGCTGTGTTCACTTTTGTGGTCTGCAGCCTATATATTCTTGCACACTCATGCCATTCTGGAGGGGTAGCTGCAGACGCTTGCTGATGGGTCTGTGTAAATGGTACAGAACCTTGGTACTATAGTGGCCGAGGATCTCCTTCTTGCACATATATTGATGTAACAGAATGGCCATATCCTGCTGTGGCCATACCTCTCAGCTGTACAGATTCACCCAGGTTACCCAGAGGCAAGGCTCATATATCTGGTCAGTTCCCCTTTACATTGTGGTTTACAAGCAGGTTTGTGGCCACCCATTACCAGTTTTGCAGGCAGGGGTAGTATGGGCACACATCAGAGTTTCAAACTTCACACACTCCATGACATCCATGATTCTACACCCCCCCACTCTGTAATTCTATCCTCTTTCTAGCATTATGGAAGTGATATCTGAGAAGTATCCCTATAGCTGGCCCTTCATCCCAGCGGTATTTAGGGGTTGGTCCACAGTTCATGTAGTAGGACATGGTGGGCATGCTACTGGGATTTGCCAACATGGCCTTGCATTTGTGTTCTGTTGACTGTGTTATATTGTTAGTTGGGACCCAATGAGATACCATGCATTGGTACTACGGGCGAGGCACAGGCCTTTGACAGAGGACTGTAGACCATTTGGTAGTGATGCAGGCCATATGTAGCAGGCCAGTGCATTCTGTCACTCCTACATTCCCAGGCTGTGAGCCAGTGGATTCCCCTGGTGTGACAAGGTAAGTGTGCGAGGTGGTAATGACAATACTTCCTGTCCATATTAATCCATTGGTCTGGATGCTGGCAGGGTTCTGATTACAGCTGCAATACACACCTGCATGGGACACCTCTTCAGCATCCTGCATTCTGTGGGTATTCCCATACAGAAGTGGAGGTCATACTGTACTCATTCCCAACAGCAAGGATATGACCTGTGATAAACCTGTGGCTGATGGTGGGGTGAACTGAGTGCATGTGTGATATGGAAGCTACTTGCAGCTGACTTACAGATATACATGGGACATTCCCCTTATGCTGGCTTGTGCAGGGACATAGGCAGTCTCTAATTACTTCATAACTGTGCCTTTTGTGGTCTGAAAGTGATTGGCCAGACTACATCAGTATTCCATACTACACAGACAACTAATGTGTTGCTAACCTGTATGTACATTCCAAAGTTGTGTGCAGCTGACAGTTACAGTTTATGTACTCTGTCTAGGGTACTTCCACCTGTGTACTGTGTGCATGTCTGGGTCCGCATTCATGGCATGTCCATATTTCAGATGGTGACAGATATTGACTTCTAGACAGTGAGTATGAATGACTGCTGACATGGGTATTGCTGTGAAGCATTGTGGTTGGTACTGCAGTTGTCTGAACTTGGCCCTGTCATCCACAGTACTGCCCATAGGCCACCAAGACACAACCCTCTATGCCTACATGCTGACCACTTCCAGACAATATTGAACACACATTAACCTAACACATGGACCCCTGCATATTGTACACATGCAACAAACTATCCTGTTGATTGGGCCAGCTTGGGTAATCTGTGCTCCACTGTTATTACACCTCACACATGTTACTGCATTTCTACATAGGATTGTGTGGGGGGGGGGGTGCACCTGCCGACTTTAAACATTTGCTATGACTGTACTGGTATTTCAGGTGCTCTGTTGCCTTCCATTTCATTTTGTCTTCTGACCTATCATGCAGACTAGAGACATATCAGTAGAGTACAGATCTTAGGCTTTATTGACCTACATTTCAGTTTCGGACGTCTTACCCTTCAGAATTAACATACAACTACAGGACCTGTTGTAGTCTGTCTATGTAGGTCTGAAGGGGGGCTGTTAACCATTTCCATTAATTAGATGTATTAGCCCAGCCTTTCTTTATGGTCATCTACACCTGCCCTGGTGGCTGAGGCTGGTGATGGGTATGTGTGCCTCACTGACATGCATGTGTGTGTCCTATGGATACGTGTATGTACTGCAGTGGGATTTGTCACCTTGTCTAGTACTGCCTAGTATGTTAACACCAGTATTTATTATGGATTTCATGCTGCCCATATAGTTGTCCATTATCTGCTACAGCTAAATCTACCTTAGCCGCCCGATTCCCTTGCATGCTCACATCCATACCATAGGTACAACTATCAGAACATACTACTCCATTCAGCAATTCATAGGAAGAGTGGCTTATCTTGTGGCTGTGTCAGTAGTGAGGATGGTGCTGGAGGGCTGACTATGTCGGATGCACATAGTACACTCCCTATACATGCTAAAGCGCAGGTAGTGTCATGTTTAGCATCCCTTTTACTGTATGTGGGAGTCAGAGAGAGGTGTCATTCCCTGAGTCCCTACCGTGTCAGTGTATGTGTTACGCATTGCCTGTTTGCCAAGGCCTGGGCATACTGGGCACACCTCCTTCTGCCCACATGGGCAGGTTCAGGTTGTTCCTCCTCCGAGTCCCTCTGTGCCTGTGATGGCCTTGGCAATGGTGGGGGGGTTGTGTAGCCCTGCCCCATGCTATTCCTGCTGCAGCTGTTTCCGCAGGATCATATTGTATAGCATGGCACATACTATGAACATGTGTACATGCAGTTGGAGAGTACTGCAAGGCTCCACCGGATATGTCCAGGCAGTGGAACCATGACTTAAGCATCCCAAACACATACTCTATTATGATCCTGGTTTGTGTGTGTGCCTCATTATGGAGTTCTTGTCCAGGTGTATGTGTATTTCTGATGGGTGTCATCAGCCACGACTCCACTGAGTAGCCAGCATTCCCCACTAGGTGGCCATATGGGATGTCCCCACTGGCAAGTGACTGGTACAGCTGTGTCATATGCCAGATGTGGGAGTCGTGATAGCTTCCAGGGCTGCCAGCACACACATTCAAGATAATGCCCAGGGCATCGCACATGACCTGGCAGTTGATGGAGGGGAAGCCCTTGCGGTTTATGTAGACCATTTGCCGGGTGGTGCTTTGATGTGTATGTGCATGCAGTCTATAGCACTCACTACCTCAGGTTATTCTGCTATTTGGTGGAAGAGATGCATATTGCTGGTCAACACCTCATGGGTATTGAGGAAATATATGTGCTCACCGGCATGTGCTGACATGGCATCCAGGAACTGGTGGAGTACCCTGGATGCCGATGTCTGTGAGATCCCCATGATATCCCCAGTTGCCCTTTGGAAGGTACCTGTGGCTAGTATTCTTAAGCCTACACATACATTGGTATCCACTGGGATGGGTTCCCCTCTGTTGGTTCTGTGTGTGAGGCGAGGCTGGCACAGCTCAACAATTTGCTGTAGAATGTCCCTGTCCACCCTATAGTGCACCAGTATCCCCAGCTCATGTAGTCCCTGGTAGGTTACCCTGGGTCTGTACACTCTTCTCCTTCTCCTCACTGTGGGTTGGTCATCAGCATTCACATCCTCACCACCCTCAGCCTCTTGCACATATTGATGTATGTGAGTGACAGCAGCCCCTAACATTTTGTTAGTTTTGTCAATTAAAATTTCCCCACCTGTGTACACCGGTGGTATAGAGTTTGTGGGAAAAAACAGACTAGAAGGCATTTGCATAGTTTATAGTAGTGTGCTAGGCTGTTCCATGTGTAATTCACTGATTCTGATACATTTCACCTGCCAGCTATGCTAGTTCTCTTTGATTGCCTTCCTTCTGCTGTTTTCCCTTCCCATTGCTTTCCAGTTTAAGCCCCGAGGTGTGGCGCAAATACCCAGTGCTCAGATGTGAACAGAGCTGATATTTCCTGTTTTTATTTTTTTAAACCCATTGCGTGGTGTGCACACACATTTATGCAATGTAAACAATGCTAGGCCACCTCAGACACACCCCCTTCTTTAGCTGTGCGTAGCTAAGGGCAAACACGGGTCATGGAGCTCCAGTACGCATACAGCATGCATGAGAGTCCCCCTTATGAGGTCATCTACCTCTTATACTTATAAAATGGTGTTGCTTCACCTACACAGTTGGGTGCAAGCTAACACTGAGAGGAAATCTGTGATTCAGTATCAATCCCCCCATTTGCATAAAAACAGAATGCTAATTCATATTTACCACACTCACACTGAGCCTTCCTCCTTAGCAACCACTATTCCCTGGGATTGCTGTCTTATGCATGCCATTGACTATTATGGCAAAATGCTGATTTGGGTTCAAAAGCTTATTTCCAACTTTTTTCTTATTTTCAGTCCGATCCTGTTTGCACACCACTGCCCTACACTTAAATGGCCATGATCGGCCCCAAAAAATAAATTTGTTATTTATAAAATTGCAACTATTTTTCATGCCAATGGCCATATGTTTGGCCATTGGCATGCCTACTACATTGAATACATGCTTTCTTTTGAGCTGCCATGCCTCTGTTTTGTAATTTGCAGAAAGGTATTCGGTTAGTAACCAAATACATTTCTGCAGGTTACACTATTCTTGCACAAATGCCTGCCTGCTTCCTGGATCACTAATCCACCTCATTTGCATGGTTTTCCCCAGCATATGAGGTAATTAGCATATAATAGTGGTGTCCGTGCAGAAATAGTGAGTGTAGGAGTGCTCGTGCACATACCGGGAGCTCATTCCTGGATCTCTCATCGGCCATATTATGTGCAGCAGCTCTTGCATTATTCCTGCACTCTGTGCTGAGCTTGCTGAATCCGGGGGAGTATTGTGAAGTTTCCTAGATCTGTGTGTGTTACATACTGATCATATGTTCAGAAAATACGCATTAACTCTGTCAGACAGCGCACTATCTGGAATACAAACCCTCATGTCAGTGCAATAACAACACACACACTCTGTTGTGTTCCTTATCCTTCTTAGCAACCAGTGCAGGACCAGAAAATATTCCTTTATCATTTGCTTGAATATGTCTGGATCAATGTGATATTGTCAAATAATTTAAACTAATAATAGCCGACACCATATTAATGTTAGATTGCCAAAACTGCCAGCTATTTCTTCTCTTCATTTTATGAGCATCTACCCCTCCTATCAGTTTAACTAAAGGAATACAATGTCATGGCCATTTATTTGCATCTTTGTTTCAATGTGTAATACAGGTGATCAGCATTTCAGATACATTTTAAGCAGAAGATGAACCATGTGCTTTTAGTTCAAGGATATCAATACTGTTAATGTTGTTTTCATAGCTCTCAATGTGCTTACACATTTTATTTTTAAGTCTACTCTGCATGATACATATAATTCAGAGACACAAATCTGTTCAGTATTGCTTGTAATAGTCAAAGCAATTAGTAACACTTGCAAGCCATTAACAACTAACAATTGTCTTCTCACTGCAGTCCTAGGGCATGTGCATGCAGTAATGTAGCTTCTTAAACCATGTTTACATGACCTACACCAAGGGAATTTTTTTGTTGTTATTCAGGAATGCTAATGATTTCACACCTCATTTGCACCTACACAGTGCTCAGAAGGCTGAATCTATACTATATAAAGATAATGGTGTAGCTATGGAAGAGTAAGGAGGAGAGACTGATTAGATACAGACAGATCATTACAGGTAGTTACTTGGAGGAGATTGTTCTACAAATTATTGGAGTATTTCATAAGTTATACTTCTCCTCTTCATAAAATGTTTTCATGTTCATATTTTGAATGTATTTCAATATGCAATAGAAAAAATTGTAATATGTAAGCAACTGTGAAAAAGTCACTGCTGGTATTCTGTACATTTGTCAGTTCTTGCTGTGCTTTCCAAGTTAGTGTGGTTAAATGTGAGCATCATGTTATCATTTGCTATTGGAATGTAACCAGGTACTGCAAACAACTGTATTCACTTCATGGAGTTGTACATATGTAGCTAATGTCAGTGTTTGGCTCCCTTGTAACCTCCACAACAGTGGAGAGACCAATTAAATTGTTGGCAGTTGGACTTTGAATTTTTGCCTAGTTATTGATAATTCTGCCAACAAGCAGATATTTACACACTGCTGTTGTCATTACAGACATGTTAACAGAATGGATGTAATGCTTATGTATTAATGTTTCTTTTCTTTATGGGTGGGGGGGGGGGTCCCTTAGCTTGTACGTAGTCTGAAGTGAGCATTGTGTGTTCAATTGTTTTGCATTGAGGATGTGTGCACTAATCTTATTTGAGGAGGATGCTTTCTGTATGTGCTACAAGTGTGTTTTTTCTGTTTCATGTCATACAGGATTATGGCACCCATACAATCTGTTCCTCCAAAGCAAGCATTCAGTGATACACAGAACAATGTCATCACAGAAGCCTTATGCCATAATGGATCTTTCCTGCTTGGCAGAGATGATATGTTAACCAGAAAAAGAATATGGCAGCAGGTGGGCACTGACATAAACTCAATGGGCAAACATGCCAGAGATTTTTAATCAGATACGTCACTGAGCCACTGATATGATTACAGCCACATGCAGGAGGGTAGCTGCAATAGCACAAGAACAGATGGCTATGGAGAGGAGGTAGGGGTCCTGCTACAGAACCACCACTCACTGAAAATGAGCATTTTCTGTCTACTGTGAGAGATCCAGAGAGCTCAACAGAGGGCTCACACAGACTCCTTGATGTTGGTGCTGATGTGCACAACATGCCAAGTGTATCCCAAGAAGAAATCCCTGGTATGTTTTATATATAATATATATAGAGCATGTGATGCCATTATACACATCTTCATGTGTTACTACTTCTACATCAAAACATGTGCCTACATGAGAGAAGAGATATTTCTTAAGGGGAAGATCGGCAGAGCATTATTTTCTTGTCCTTGTGTCATTTGCATTGTGATACTTATTAACCTTCACATACACAGCACAAGCTTAAAAAGATTAGTGATAAGCATTACTTAGATGTAAGTCTGATGAAAGAGTAAAAAGTACTGTATTTCTTTAGCATCTGAAATTGTTTATCATGAGTTGTCTAAACAAATTTGGATAATTTCTACTCACTGTTTCTCTCATGTTTGTGTTTATTGATTACTAACATAGGTGATCCTGACAGTGGCAGTGTAGAACTTGTACCACCTGATGTCAGAGTATCGGTCACCTCTGATAATGATGTTAATGATATACAGGCACAGTCAGGGGGTGCAGAGGTTCAGTCTAACACTGAGGCTGTGGCTAACATATCCACTGGCCTTATTTCAGAAACAGTTAGAATGCCTACACATATCCATTCCACTCAAGCCTCAGATATAGGATAGGTTGAGGGTGCCTTGGTTGATCGGGGTAGCATGGTTACTCCAGCTGCAGAGCTGGTTGTGTCTGCCTGTAGCCTTCATGGGGGCATGACACTACCCAGCAGAATTGCTAGAGGTACTCAGAGGAGGCCTACTATCCACCCTTGTCTTGATGCTGTTCTGTCATTACATGCCACCTGGCATGTATATATATAGAGCTGTCATGGAGGTACAGGCACATTCCACAAGGGTCTCAGAAGAGATTGTGTAAGTCCAGAATGTGGTACATTGAGATGTGCATGAGTGCCTCAACTTTATCGGTGACTCATTGGATAGGACAAGTGGCACACTGGATCTGGCAGTGTCTGTGATGGAATGTCTGCTGGGGGAGGGCCAGAATCCACAAGTCCATAGAGCAGCAACATCCTCAGGTGTTAGACAATGTGGCTGTGCCAGATCCCAGTCTTGTAGAAGCACTAATGTTAATGTTCCATCAGTGAATGAGATGTCCACACCCAGACATGGTAGGCCATGGGGTCATGGTCCTGGATGTAGTCATGAAGAGAGCTCATCCAGCAGACATCACTCACATTCCAGGTAGTAACCCCACTTCAAACCAGGGACGTGGACATGGCAGTGCAACTCCTAGCAGAGGCAATTTGCATGGTCGGGAGTGACGACACTGAGCTGAGAACTCATAGGCTCATAGGTGTGTACTAGGCTAATGGCCCTGGAGCCTTTACAAGCCTAGCCCATAGGATTACCCTGGCATCATGCCACCCAACCTTAGTTCCCAGTGCCTCTGTCGAGTAGATCCACTGGAGTGATCCCCAGGGTGAATTTTCTATTTCCCATCCACTCATCAAGATTTCTCTTGAAGAGGGCCAGCGAGGTGCTCTGCTTGACATGCAGGGGAAGTCTATTCCATATCATGGGCAGTCTCTGGTTATGAACCTGTCCCTCTAGCATGTTCTGTTGATTGGGTTATTGAGGTTGAGGTCTCTGGAGTGTGTGGTATGGAGGGATTGGGATTTCTTTAGATGTAGAATTTCTAACAGAGCTGGGTCAGACATGGGTTTGTAAGTCAAGCAGAGATCGCCTCTAAGTAGGCAATATGAGACAGACAATAGTTGGAGTTTTTTGAGTCTCTCCATATAGGACAAGTTTTTAAGGCCTAGGATCCTCTTTGTGAGGTACTTTTGTGGCCTCTCCAGTTGATGCAGGTATCTAGTGAGGTACATCTCAAATGGGGTATTGTACTCAATGATTGGTATAATGAGGGAAGAGTAGAGGGACACAATGACCTCTTTCTTCCTGGATGTAAAACCCTTAGTAATGAGATGTGCCACATAGAAGGACTTTCTGACCACAGTGGCAATGTGGTGATCAAAAGAGAGGTTGCTGTCAACCTGTGTTCCCAGATCTCTTATAACGCCTTCTGTGTTCAGTGGACTACCATCGATGTGATAATTCATGGGAACCAGTTTTTTCCCAAAGGGGATGACGACACATTTTTTTGGTATTGAGCTTAAGGCCATGGTTCTGACCAATCAGTCATTGGTCTCAGTGAGGCATTTCTGTAGGATGTCAACATCACTTGGGGAGTTAATAATAACTCCCAACTTGCAATCTTCTGTGAACTTTGTCACCAAGAGTCCCTTTGTGTTGGCCTGGACTTCAGAGAAGTAGATATCAAAAGAAGAGGACCAAGGACCGAACCATGTGGAATTCCACTCATGACTTGTAGGCAGTCTGACTGAGTCAGCTACTTTCACACTCTGGGTTCTATCTGTGAGCATGTTTGCAACCCACCTAGTGATATAGGGGTTGATGCCTAGCTTAGTGAGTTTTCCTGTGATTCCTGAGTGGGGAATGGTATCAAAGGCCTTTTCCAGATCAAGATAGGCTATATGAACCACCTTGCCTTCATCCACAGCTCTGGTGACTGACTCAAAGAAGTCGACCAAGGAGAGCAGGCATGATCTACCCTTTACAAAATCAAACTGTGTGGGATCAGAGTTTGGAGATTCCCTATATCCTTGTTTATTAAGTCCATGATGATGCATTCCATAGCTTTGCATATCAGACTCGTCAGGCTAATGGGGCGATAGTTCCCATGGTCTGTAGTCACTCATCCTTTGTGGAGAGGGAAGACTGTAGCAGTGCACCATTCAGTAGGAAGAAAGCCTGAGGTGAGGCTGTGATTGAACAGGGCACACAGGTGAGGTGCCAGTTCTCTCTGTAGTTTATATAGAACACAACCAGGGATATTGTCAGGTCCCATAGAACATGTATTCTTGGCCTTGAACAGTGCTGTTTTAACATCATACCTGTCTGACATGTCAGGACATAATGCTAGCACAGACCTTGACTGTGTTCATGCAGACACACAAACATTTCACAAAAACTGACCATACTGACCCACAGACATGAAAGCTAAAAAAAACTTAATGTCAATTGGGATATAACTCCTGTTAGTGGACCTGATATATTTCTTATTTTACTAAATGTTCTGTATTTTCTACTCACACACACTCACTACTTTGGTGTCAGCCTTTGCCTACAACCCACACAGCCCCCACCCTGTACAAATGATGATAACTGTGCCATGTCCTTTGTGTTAAAGTGCAGTTTAAAATATCATAAATAACATTAATTACCTTTTAGTCTTGAGTCAATAATAACTCTTCAGGATGTGCAAAACATTTTCTTTTTATTTAAATCCACATAAGTCAGTGCTGGGAGACAACCTTCATAGCAGTTAGTAAATCAGTCTCCCCAAGCAGTAAAAATACACAGTTTTTATTTTATTTTTTATCAGTATCATGCATGCAGATTACTTATATTGGCCAATAGGATTTCTGCAGACCCTCATGCTTCTCACTTAGAGCTGCATGTGAACACTCAACAATCATGCTTTTATTAACAATAATGTTTTAGAAGAACACAAGTCATCTAACCTGTTAATCAGTCTTGTTTGGTGACCTTGAATGTTTCAGTACCAGTAACATTATAACTCTCCAACATTCCTTGTAACTACCCATCCCAGCCTGGGAAGGTCAGAGCTTACATACATTGTGTTCTCTCTTGATTTCAGAAACCAGTCTTTGTAACATCCCTTAACCCCTTCAGCATTTTCTTTACCTTCAGTCATCTGTTAATACACTTGCAGCTTGATATTAGAATGCAGTTGTAAAACACTCAGTACTACAATAAGTAATCGTGGTTTGCATAACTATGCATCTATATTACATATCATTTTAACACAAACAAATATTAAATAATTCATCAAACATATTTGTGAAGAAATTACAAGTTAATATGCATTTTTGTGTAGAATAATCATAAGAGATGCATTTGTCTTTAACATACTCCCTCCTCTGACACTACTAGTGTCATAAAATACACAATTATATTTTGATTTTCCTTAATTTGATAAATATGCTTCATCTGTAGTGATTGAGTTTTCATTCATCTTAAGTTCATCATCAGGTACAAATGGCATTTCACATGCAGGTGGGATCAAGCACTTTGTGATTACAGCCTTTAGAACAGAAAATATTAAAACAGTTAAAAGAATAATACCAATTTTATACCTTGTAATATAGTAGTTCCCAGGTTACGAAATACACTGCCCAACCATCCAAAAAGTGTCCATTATTTATTAGCACATTCCAAATCTTTGGCCCACTGCTCCATGAAATTGGCCAACTTTTGTTGTTCATTATGGCAGTCAGTAATACAAGAACAACAATGATTTTTATGAGGGCACATGACCCCCCCTTTTCTAGCAGACATTATATTGAGTGCTAATTGGTTCTGTAACACTACAGTTCATATTGCAGTCATTTTCAATTTGTCATTATGATGTGATGTGAAGTATGGTTAGCTACCTCCTGAAGAATTTGAGAAAGCATGGTGATTTCAAGCATTGTCCTTTGCACTCCATACCCAGGAGTTAACTGAAAATACTTGCCCCACCCAGTGGATTGCCCATTTATTTTTCAGTCTACCTGCTGGAGGGTTCTCTAAATGTTGAATAGCAGGAGTAATCTTCTTTTCTTTCAGCTGTTCCCGTTACGGGTCACCACAACAGATCATCTGTTTCCATTTCTTTCTGTTCTCTGCATCTCTCTCTGTCATATCAGCCACTTGCATGTGCTCTCTCACCACATCCATAAACCTTAACTTAGGCCTTCCTCTTTTCCTCTTACCTGGCAGCTTCATCCTTAGCATCCTTTTCCAATATACAGAGCATCCCTCCTCAGCACGTCCAAATCAACGTAATCTCGCCTCTCTGGCTTTGTCTCCAAACCGTCCAACCTGGGCTGATGCTCTAATATACTTATTCCTAATCCTGTCCACCCTCATCACACCCAGTGCAAATCTTAACATCTTTAACTCTGCCACATCCAGCTCTGACTCCTGCTTTTTTGTCAATGGCACTGTTTCCAACCCATATAACATAGCTGGTCTCACTACCCTCTTGTAGACCTTCCCTTTCACTCTTACTGGTACTCCTCTGTTACAAATCACTCCTGACACTCTTCTCCACCCACTGCATCTTGTCTGTACTCTCTTCTTAACCTCTCTTCCACACTTGCCATTACTCTGAACTGTTGATCCCAAGTATTTAAACTCATCCACCTTTGCCACCTCTACTCCCTACATCCTCACCATTCCTCTATCCTTCCTCTCATTCATGCATTCCTGATGACCTTCATTCCTCTCCTCTCTAGAGCATATCTCCACCTCTCCATGGTCTCTTCAACCTGCTCCCTACTCTCACTACAGATCACAATGTCATCTGCAAACATCATAGTCCATGGGGACTCCTGTCTGATCTTGTCTGTCAACCTATCCATCACCACTGCAAATAAGAAAGGGTTCAGAGCAGATCCTTGATGTAATCCCACATCTATCTTAAATGCATCCATCACTCCCACCACAGACCTCACTGCTGTCACACTACATATACTGTACCACTCTTACATACTGCTCTGTCACTCCTGATTTCCTCATACAATACCACAACTCCTCTCTTGGCACCCTGTCATATGCTTTCTCTAAGTCCATAGAGACACAATGCAACTTCTTCTGACCTTCTCTGTACTTCTCCAGCAACACTCTCAGAGCAAACATCGCATCTGTAATGCTTTTTCCTGGCATGAAACCATACTGCTGATCATTTATTACTACATCCCTTCTTAACCTAGCTTCCACTACTCTTTCCCATAACTTCATGCTGTGACTGACCAATTTTATCCCTCTGTAGATACTACAGCTCTGCACATCACCCTTGTTCTTAAAAATTGGTACCAAACAACTTTTTCTCCACTCCAAAGGCATCCTCTCACTTTCCAAAATTTCATTAAACAATCTGGTTAAAAATTCCACTGCCATTTCTCCTAAACACCCCCATGCTTCCACAGGTATGTCATCTGGACCAACAACCTTTCCATTTTTCATCCTCTTCATAGCTATCCTTACTTCCTCCTTGCTAATCAGTTGCACTTCCTGATTCACTATCCCCACATCATCCAACCTTCTCTCTCTCTCTCATTCTCTTCATTCATCAGCCCAAAATACTCTTTCCATCTGCTCAACACACTCTCCTCACTTGTGAGTACATTTCTGTCATTATCCTTTTATCACCCTTACCTGCTGCACAGCTTTCCTAGCTCAGTCCCTCTGTTTAGCCAATTGGTACAGGTCCTTTTCAACCTCCTTAGTGTCCAACCGTTCATATAATACTTCATATATCTTATCCTTAGCCTTCACCACCTCTCTCTCTCCCATGCACCTCATCTCCTTATACTCCTGTCTACTTTCTTCTTTGCCAACCTCTTTCTCTGTATACTCCCCTGTACTTCCTCATTCCACCACCAGGTCTCCTTGTCTTCCTTCCTCTGTCCAGATGTCACACCAAGCACCTTTCTAGCCAGCTCCCTTACTAGCTCTGCTGTAGTTACCCAGCTATTTGGTAGCTATTTACTGCCACCCAGTGCCTGTCTTAACTCTTCTCTGAACTCCAACCTCACAATCACCCTTTTTCAATTTCCACCATTTGATCCTTGGTGCTGCCCTCACACTCCTCCTCTACTTGATCACCAACATATCCTACAGACCACCATTCTATGCTGCCTAATTATACTTTCCCTGTTACCACGTCACAGTCCCCAGTCTCCTTCAAACTGATCCTCCTGCATAGGATATAGTCCACCTGACTGCATCTTCTCCACTCTTGTATGTCGCCCTATGCTCCTCCCCTCTTGTTAAAATATGTATTCACCACAGCCACGTCCATCCTTTTTAGCAAAATCCACTACCATCTGACCTTCTGCATTCCTTTGCTTAACACCATACCTACCCGTCACTTCCTCATCCCCTCCGTTCCCTTCACCAACATGCCCATTGAAATCTGCTCCAATCACCACTCTCTCAACCTTGGGTACAGTCATCACCACTTCATCCAACTCACTCCAAATTTTTTCTTTCTCATCCATCGCACACCCAACTTGTGGAGCATATGCACTAACAACATTCATCATTACACCATCAATTTCCAGCTTCATAAACATCACTCTATTCACACCATGATAGAACAATTTGAACCCACCTCTGATACACCTAGCCTTACTCCCCTTCCATCTGGTCTCTTGCACACACAATATATCAACCTTCCTTCTGTCCATCATATCAGCTAGCTCTCTCCCTATACCAGTCATACTGCCAACCTTCAAAGTTCCTACCCTCGATTATGTAAATGTTATTTTAATTGAAAATAAAAAAAATTTGAGGGAAAAAAAAAGTTCCTACCCTCACTACCACATTCCTAACCTTTCTTTTCTCTTCCTGCCTTTGGGCATGCAGGAGTAATATAGCCCAAAAAACAACACCCTGACCAGTTTGTGGGTAACCAGGGGTAGGCATGATCACCGCAATTGTAGTAACAATCCTCTATCATGTCCATGCCATGTCATGGCATTGTAACTGTAAAATGTTCAACACACTTTCATATCTAGTGTCATTGTATTTGCTGATTCCCACTGGCATAGTCCCATTTCTGGCATAACATGTGTGTCCACGATGTGTGGTGACAAGCTGAAGAGAAACAACCTTTAAAATTAGTCAAATTATACCAGATTAGATTAATGTCACTAAGTTCTTTCTCAAATGTTACCTGTGATGTAGGAATTGGAATCATGGGAATCCCTGCCTTAGAATGTCGAGGTATATGCGAATATACACAACAGTTTGCCACAGCGTACTGTTGAAGAACTAATAGGAAACTGATTTTCTCTTCACCGGGTTATTAAAGGAAACAGCAACTAAAACAGAGCAAAGGTACCCGTTGTCATGAGATTCATCATGAGGTGCTGTTTTAGTTGAATTTTTCTCCTTATATGTTTCACTGGGCAGATGATTCATCCTTCACACTTCAATCTTCTTTCGCCAGCAATGATGATTCATATGGTGCACACAACAGGTCTTTATACAATGGGATGAGTGAATTTAGGATGCCTGTCTTGCACACTGGACCAGAGTCTAGGTGGTGAGGATTACAAAGTAAAGGGCATTTTTATCTCTGTCTCAAACCATTTCTTTCTTTGGAAGGTTTTTACAAAAACCCAGTCACCCAGCTGTAGTTGGTGACAGGGCTGATCAGGTGGTGGAGGAAGAGATACTGCTGTAAGAAGTGAATAATTTATTTTTATTATCCACTAGAGTTGATCTTTTCATTTGACACAGGGGGAGAAAATGGAAGGGCTATGGGTCTTCCCATTAATATCTCATAGGGACCCAATTTCCTTGTAGAACTCAAAGTGTCTCTGACCATTTAAGTTTTGTTTAGTACAAAGCCTTAAAAGAAAAACAAATTTTAGATGGTCCTAGTAACCCTCTCTACTAGTCCAGATGATTGCGGATGGTTGGGACAGTGAAGACTGAGATTAAAAACTGATAGTACAAGGTACACCAAAATTACAGAATCTGCTTTGTGACATGGGCGGGCTTTTACAAAACATACAGATTACTAATAGAACATTATTGTAAATTATGTACTTTAGTCATCTGGACAAAGTCCATCTGTACCTTAGCAAAAGGTCCCCAAGGCTGTGGTAGCTGACATTGTATTCTAAACAATCGCACAGCTATTAACATACTGAAGTATCAAAGAGGAGACATACGTGGTATGCCAACTTTGGGTAATTTGATTAAATAAAGCTGCCTTACCTGCATGGGCTAATAAAAGATATGCCCTTACCAGGTAAGGTGGCAAGGAGGCAGGCATCACCAGTTGGCCATCTGGATGTCACCATCTTCCATCAGAGGATTTAATATATCCATCTTTGAGCCACTTCTGAACTTCTCCTTGTGATGCTTCAGCTTGAAAACTGACACTTTATTAGAATCAAATAAGTCATTTTTATTAGTTTTGCAATAATATTAAATCAGAATTATTACTTCTGTACTATGCTTTGTGGCATAATCTGCCAAATTATCTATGCCCTTTTGATGGGCACTCAATGAAAATTTTTAACAGAAAACAAACACTTTTTTTTCTTCATTTTGATCAGGCACATCTTCATTTGATCAGGCACAGTCCAAATATTTAATCTGCCATTGTGTATAGGAGTGTCCTTTAAGTCCTTTCTAGAAGAAACCAGATAATGAGTCACACACACACAATCATGCTGTTTACCATCCTCAGCAATAGATAACAAATATGCAGGATTTAAAACAAAACAGCATATCAGAGAAACAGATGGATCAGGAAAACAAAAAATGCACATTCATATTTAGTTAGACATGCAGTCAAGAAGGGATGAGATTCATTTTAAGTCAGTGGTTCCCAAACTTTTTCGATTCTCGGCTACCTTGTTGAATCCAGGTTTTCCCAAGGCACCCCCCCCCCATCAAATTCTAACAAGTATAATTTGTGAAATAATTATTTTTTTAATTAAAAGGGTTAGTTAGGTAAAAATAAATAACCCACATATTTAAGATCACAAAAAATGTAATTGTAATTGAACAAATTAATAACACAGGTATTTGAGATCATACAAACATACATTTCAATTCAACTGTCCAGAATTTTGTAAAATGTTCAGATTTTCATATTTGGTCTATTTCGGATCAAATTTATAGTATTCTGGGGTGGGTTTTTTCATAATGATTGAGGTCTTCACTTCATAGACACAGGGTACGGAGTTGATTATGACCTTCAGATTATTAATCTTTTGAGCAGATCATTAACAATCAAGGGTACTTTTCTATTATCGGGGCAACAGTTTGGTATGCTGATGCTGCTGCAGATGTGACACTGAGGTGGGGACCTAGTAAAGTCGTGACATATTGCACTGGACTTCATGAACATGGAGAAGTACTGTACAGAAATATTTCATCTTTGTCTGGCAGCATTGCAACTGTGACCTGTTTTTTTTTTGGAAATGCTATAGCTTGACTGCTGTCAGAAGCAGCGGAGATGGTTGCATTCACTCTGCTAGTTGTAGAGGTTGTACAGAGCTGGTGAGCAGCTTTACAGTAGCATTTCAGGTTCAAAGCAGTCTGTCGTTGTCCAGTCCTTTAATTTTATTGGCCTTTATGTAGGATTGACAACTGTGGTCAGACACTTAATTGTAGAAGGACATTTTATATATAACCATGATGCAGTCCTCAAACTACATTCCACCAGGTCTGCAGCAGCTTTGTCAGACCAAGCTGTTGCCACAATAAGTCCCCGATCTTCAGAGGCATCCCTGACTTTTCTCTCAAATTAAACTCTGTCCTCTCAATCCTTCCCCAAACTGTTGACTTTTGGACAAAAGAGGAATGGCGATGCCCGCATATATCCTCACTGTCCCCGGTCTTCAGAGACTATACCTTCCTTAATTGTTTGCTATTTCATATAACATTTTGGTGTTTCAGATACAAACTAACTGTTTTATGCAACTATTCAAATAATCAGAACACTTTT
>NC_056725.1:213866430-214016430 GCF_019279795.1 Protopterus annectens
AGCATTACATCTGGACAAAGCCTGATAGAATAGGGGGACAGAGGCCCAAACACAGAGGTATACTGGACATATTGCTGTTAGAATTTTAGACAGTTGCTGGTGTTACTGGGTTTGTTGTCACATATCTTTTCTGAGGGATATGAAGTCAGTAACACCAATGGATGTTAGCATGTACTGACTGCATTCCCCAGAGTATCCTACTGATTAGCCAAGGACAATGACTGTCTGGGAAACAAGACAGACATATAAGCTATGCATCTGGACAGTGTCTAGGCCTCTGGACAGTGTAGAGGTATGACTGCAGTCATGTAACAGAATGGAAATCCCCTGATAGCTGCCAAACATGTCACTCAGCACCTTATGAAGCACAATAAGACTAACATGAAACTCTCTCACATCAGCTCTGGGCAATTACCCATGCATATTCAAATATAGCATGTACTACAGGGATGAAACTGTAGTGAAAAGCAGATAGTGGTGCAAAACTATCCACCCAAAACATTTGCACCACAGTCACAGCAACACACCAGTACCCAAAATGAACTCCAGAGTACAACAATTGTCTGAACAAACATATCCTGATTGCCAGTCACACACTACACTGACATACACTGGCCAAACCCACAGTGTACTGGGACATTTTACAATCTGCCCCTACAAGCATACAGACCTGATAGATGGCCAGCAGCCATAGAAGCATGCACAGTCAGATAGGTAAAGGATGTATGGCACTCACATCTGCTACTCTCCCTATTCAGCCCAACAAACATCTACACACAACACTGCTACACAATCCTGGCAGTCTGTTCACAATAGCCAGACATACATAACTGCCATGTGTACAGATAACTGGAGTGCAGTTGGTAATTAATGATATACCATATCTCTGCACCTCGTAGTGCAGGACATCTGGACAATGCATGATGTACTTGGTGGACAGGGGGCTGGAAAGAGGGACATATCACACATAATGGTGTTACAAACTGAAAAGGTACCAGGTGTTACATGTGTTGTTGTAACATAACATCCCTGAAGAATATGATGTCTGGAACACCAATGGATGTCAACAGTTAGTGACTACAATCCTTACATTATCCTACCGACACCACAAAAAAAAAGACGTTGTTTGAGAAACTGACCAAACATAACAGGCAAACCTCTGGCCACTATGTGGACAACATGCCAGTTGAGAGGTATGTCAGAGGCATATCACTGTCAGATGTCAGGTCACTCAGTAAATGCATGTCCAAATGAACCCTGTAAATCTTGCAACCCTTCATGTGCATAACAGGACTAATGACATACAATCTGTACTGAAAGCTGGACCTTTGTCCCAAATGTTGTTGGGCTGTCTCCACATGTCCTGTCCTGTGAGGTATTCCCACCTACTGTCCGTGAAGCTGTAGCCCCCACACCTCTGTAATGCCCCCTGCACAGGCAAGGAAAAGGGGCAAGACCCACATGAAGGATGCCCCATATGTTGGAACTAGCAGCAGTGTCCAGGCCCACACCACAATACTATGTGTGCACCTACATAGCTGTATGGCCTCAGCAATACCTGACAGGGCATTAACCTTGTCAAGGTAGTCTGAACACCTGTGGGGGATAGCAGCAATACATAACTACCATCATAGGTGGACATAATCACAGGACAGTCCAAGTAGGAACAGACGCCTCATTGGCAGTCATGTCACCTTGTTCTGCACAAGCTAAGGTCACAGGTGATGTACTCTAAGGCTGTCTTTGAGTGCACACTGGATACATCCACCAAAGCCAACCAGTAGGCTTTCCAGACATGTGTCCACAATTCCAGAGGCAACACACATATCTGCTCTGTAGTGGTGTTCAATAACACCACATATACATATACCATAGGTATAGCCAACCAGCTGCAGGCAGTTGAACTGTAAACTTCATCCCCCTGTCCCCCCGTAGGTACCCATGTGGATGTACAGCACCTGTCCTCCTCCCCTAATGATCAGAAAGCAGATCTGTAATGCCTTCTCAAAGGCAACACACATAAGTCTTCATAGACCTGATACCATTCCTGGCTGCATCCTACATGAACACAGGCATGGGCTCTCAGACCCATTCTGCAGTGTACTCAGCCACAGCCTGAGTACCGGTGTCATCCCATCTGCACAGAGGACATACAGAAAGTTGATAGAAAAGAGTTTATGCATTAGCATGAATGTTCTGAAGGATACATGTCTGAAACTGAAATGTATGCCATTATCACACTAAAAGCAGCTTAAAATCTAAACAACTCCACAAAAACATGAAAAAGAATGCAGTAGCTTAGGAAAACCAAAACGTTTATTAGCACCAAGGTAAGTGCTTTCATCTCTCAAAATACCAGAGACTTCTTCAGACAAAAAATAAAACCATACTACTTATTTTATACTTTAAATTAAAATCACATGATCAGTCATTCTAAAGAATTAAGTCACATGATTACTTACTTCCTTCAAAACATATGATACACTTATTAAAATAAATGATGCACTTATTAAAAATATTTCTAAAACCAAGAACCTAACCGCTTACCTTGACGCTAATAAATGTTTTGGTTTTCCGAAGCTACTGCATTCTTTTTTCATGTATGCTATCATGTCATGACAGCAGTCCTCAATGACATGTCCGAAAACCTCAGTACTCTCCATTTAATATAATAACATAATATTAATATGCAATAGGCGATAAGTATAAATATACAGTGCAACTCCCCAAACCAAGGTAGTGTAGTGGTCAGAGTCCCAGTTTGGCATGCAGTCATACATGGTTTGAGTACTATAACAGGCAATTCAATTTTACAAGGAAAAGCAGTGTTAAAAGTACTATTTTCATATTAAAATATGTGGTAAGTTATTTTTGTCACTCAGGATAGTGTAGCTGGTGTAAAACGGAAGTGTGAGTACATTTAACATGTGAAACCACCCATGCATACATGTGTCCCATACAGTATAGTTACACCCCTTGCTACTGTAATGGAAGCACATTTTATATGTTATAACAGATATCTAAAAAAAATATATATATATATATCAAAATATAATATAATATGATATAATAATATTATAAGGATATAGTATTATAATATTATTAATATAATATAATATATATAGAAATATATATAAAAGATATTTTATAAGAATGAACTGTGAGCAATGGTTAGCAATGCTCAGCTATGCTTAGCAGGTTTAATCATTGGTCAGACATGAATACTAAGTAGCAGGCAGCTCAGCTAAGCAGATTTGCGCACTGGTACATATTGCTAAGTGAAGGCAGCACAGATTAAGCATGTGTACATTTAACCATATGTTGACATTGCTTAGCATCACACAAACCCAGGCAAACCCACTTACAACTGCTTAAAACTGCTTTAATCATTCTCTTTCTATCAGCCACTGTTCTGCCTTATAACAAAATAATCAGCCCTCTCAAGATTCAGACCGAGGGTCCTATACATCATAGTCAGAGCAATGTACCACCACACCATTTGAGTTGGAAGGATTGCTGATGCTTTATCAAACATGTCATGGAGCAGAGTCATTCAACAGTAGGGAAAAGATTCTGTAGAATCAGTCAGATTTTGTATTTATACATATACACATGTATATATGTATGGAAATGCATATATATGGAAAATATTTACATAATATAAATAGAGATATACACATAGAATATATACATATACATATACATATATATAACTAAATATATCTAAAGAGTAAATATATATATATATATATATATATATATGTGTGTGTGTGTGTGTGTGTGTGTGTGTGTGTGTGTGTGTGTGTGTGTGTGTATGTGTGCATATATATATATATATATATATCTATATATATATATGTATATGTGTATATATATATATATATATATATATATATATATATATATATATATATATATATATTTATATATACACACTGATAACATGCAGTGGAGTCATACCTCTCAACCTGTTAGTGCAAGAAATCTGTCCAAAGGCTGTCCAAATTGGGGTGACAATAGGCCCAAACTGGGGCCTACAGGGGCCAACAAGTCCCAATGTAGTGGGAATCTTGAGGTGTTATGCGACATGTCACGGTCTACCTGTACAAATATATACAGCCGATAGACCACCAAAAACAAGAACAACATGCACGGGCAGATAGAAAAGGACCCGCAACACACACATCCACCCCTCCTCAATACACAGGCCAAATAACATTGACACACTACACTGCTACACAATCCTGACAGTCTGTCAACAATTGGCAGAAATACACAGACCTCTCATCTGTACAGAGTCCCACAGAATGTCCAGTCTTTTCCTTTATATATAAGGCCTCTTCCACATAACAGATCTGGCAGTCTGATACATCACTGGGATGATATTAGGAATGTAGGCACTAAATAATCATATACCATACCTATCAACCTCATACTGCATGACATCTCGACAAAGCCTGACATAATTGTGGGACAGTGAAAAAAATGGCAGGATATAACCACCTACACCTGGAAAAAAAGGTATGTCAAACAAGTAAGCTTACAATGGACTGCAGTAGGGGGCATGTAAGAATGGGAAATAGGAAGTTTAACATACATGTCTCAACAAGACTTCCTGTACTGATATATTGCTGATCAGAACCAATGGCCATAGCATCTGGGTCTGTCTACAGTGACATAGATCATAGGTCAGGACCCTGAGTTACCCCAGGAAAGGATGGCTCACATGTGACTACTACTGGAGTGTATGTTGAACAATACTGACTGTGTTAATGCTAAGTCAGCTACTGGGATGTCATACATATCCGTATCTTACTTGTGAATACAACTATGATATACTTGTTTGTCTCAGACATGTGAGAGACCTATACATGATATTTGCATAGTAAAGGACTGTTGCAGATATGTGTGTTGAACTGCATGTGATATACTGAGCTCATACCATGTAACTATCCAGTGTTATGCACAGTGACCATATGTGTGCCTCATATTTGTAGTCATTTACTCATAGAGTTGTGTTATGTCTGGCAAATCCTTGGCACATCTGTAAAGACTGACATTACAACATCTCATTCTTTTTCCTGTGGCTGTTCCCATTAGAGGGCACCACAGTGGATCATCTATTGCTAATTCTGCCTGTCCTCTGCATCTTGCTCTGTCACAACACCCACCTGCATGTCCTCTCTCACCACTTCCAGAATCTTATCTGAGGCCTTCCTCTTTTCCTCTTACCTGGATGCTACATCCTTACCATCAGGGGCACTGGAAGCTGTTAAAGACTGGGGGAGGGTGGAGGGTGACAGGGGCACTTAGTGAACTAAAAAGGGTATTTTTTTATAACTATTTGCTACCACAACATAGGTTCACTTGGAGGACATTTTAAGCTAGCCAATTCACTTTTGGTGCTTGAATTAACATTTTCTGATTGGTCTTAGCTATCCCCATGTCTGATAATTGTATCATACCATAGATAATTTGAGGGGGCCATGTAACGGATGCAGCATTTAGGAACTGCCTCTATCCATTAGTGGAATGAGGGGAAATCCTGAAGTACATTTTCTATTACCCATCCTTAGATCCAAGTTGCATTTGAATGTGGATGGATGAGCTTTGCCTTATTTTTATGGATAGTCTGTTCAGGAACAGTGGTAGCCTCTGTGATATATATCCATCTCTCCACAACATTCAGTTTAGATACCTGGACTGAGTATTTCTGATGCCATTTGACTTACTGATGTTCAGTAGGTCCATCTGTATTATGTCGGAGGATGCTTTGTATGCCAGACATGTCACCTCTAAGCACCCTGTAGGATACTGAGTTTAGTAGTAAATCTTTGAGGTAGTCAGTGCAAGACCTATTGTTTAGGACTTGTATCCTTTTAGTAAGGTATCTCTGAAGGTATTTCAATCGTTGCATGGAGCTGGACAGATACATGCCAAAGTGGGCATTATACAAAATGATTGACATAATGAGAGCTTTGAAAAGGGGGACAACAACATCTCTAGATCTCATCACAATCAATTTCTTTATAAGCTGTGTAACACAGAAAGGCTTTCTTATGACTCTGGGCACATGTTGGTCAAAAGTTAGGTCACTGTACACACAAGTTCTCAAATGCCAAACAATTGGATCAGTTCTCAGAGGGCATTGTCATGATTTTGACAACAGTTATTATTTGGGACAAACCTTCCTGCATGATGGTTAAGTCCTTTTGGGATTCAATAACTTCTCCTAGCTTGCAGTCATCTCAAACTTAGCTGGCAAAAGCTCTTTGGTATTTCCTTTTACTTTTGAGATGTAGATGCCAAACAGAAAAAGTCTCAGCACCGAACTCTGGGGGACTCCATTGGTGACTGGTCTCTTCCCCTGTTTTGATCTCCTGCATCCTGTGAGCCAAGTTGACAATGCAGCTGGTGATCGATGTAAGTGTTTCCTCTTACATTATTCATCTTTTGTACTACACCTGAGTAGGGGATTGTGTCAAAAGGCTTGGCCAGGTCAAGGTAATGTAGTGTGAACTGTTTTACCTTCATCCATTGCTTTGGTAACAAGAGTAAAGCTTAAAATATGCCCAACATTTTGAGCCTTTCACATTTTCCTCTGGGCGGTTTTCAAACACATTTTTAGGGCCATGCATACATGTATGCATTCCTTGATTCACCTTCCTGATTGTATTAAATTATATTACTAGTATAATACAGCACACTTGCTAGACTTAATTTAGTGCATTTTAAATTTGTTTAAACATTTTTCCAGTAGGCAATGAAACAAAAATGCATTAACCAATAATGACAAAACTGCCCTATTCAGAGTATTTCCATCATAAAGGTCTACTTCCACACACACTGCATTTTAAATTTATTGTTTGAACATTTTTCCAGTAGGCAATGAAGCAAAATGCATGCACCAATAATGACAAAACTGTCCTATTCAGAACATTTCCATGATAACAGTCTACTTCTACACACAATATATAAATACAGAATCACAGTAGAGTGTAAGCCATAGGCAGGTTGCACAGCTTCTTGAACTTATTTTCAATTGGGGGGGGGGGGGGGCAAAAGGCCAGAAAACAGGGACACATTTTAAACATTGTGTGCATAATTTTGTAAAGTTGCTTGCATAGAATGTTACGTTACCACCATACATTTCACTGCTAAGTCTTGACCCCAAAACCATGCGCACTACAGTCAGAGCAAGATACCACTAAGCCAAACCAGCAGTTTCTTAAAAGCCACAAAGACCAACTTAAATGGCTATCATATAATTTAGTGAATTCAGTTCTCACTTCTCACCATAGCTCTCAACCGCTTAGCACAAAAATACAGAGCAAAGCCAGTAATGGGGGAATACAGCCCCAAAATAGGGACACATTTCAAATACTGATTTTATAACCTTAGCAATTTGCTAGAATAAAATGTTTTGTTTTACCAGAGGAACAGAACAAATATGTGAGGCATAAATTCACAAGCGATGGTGGCTAGGGACTTTAGCCTCTTTTTACCTGTACTCAAGGTACAGGGTTTAAGCCTGAGTACCTCTAGCCACCAGATGTATCATGCTGGGAGCATTTTCACACACACATGCACACACACACACACACACACACACACACACACACACACACACACACACACACACACACACACACACACACACACACACCATTCTGCAATACAGTCCAGTAGCAGTGTACTCACTCTGATACCAGCAGAATCTGTCCGTTCCACTCTGCAATTAAATCCTAGTCCCCCTCCACTCTGCAATTACATCCTACAGTCCAGAGCATCTACAGGCTTCTGATATTGCAGTCCAGAGCATCTACAGGTAGCTTCTACAAATATAAATCCTGGCAGCAGCTTTGAATAAATCCTTTTGTTCCTGCTTGCAAAAAACAGCCAAAAATACGTGCACTGACATGATGTCATCGCAGCAGTTGGTAGGCATGTGGAAAACAAAAGGGACAGAGGTATGATCTAAAAGTGGGGGGACTCCCCACTCCCTCTTGCTCTATGGTTCCGGCACCCATGCTTACCATCCTTTTCCTGATATACTCAGCATCCTTCCTCAGCACATGTCCAAACGGATGTAATCTTGCCTTTCTGGCTTTGTCTCAAAACTGTCCAACATGGGCTGACCCTCTCATATACACATTGCTAATCCTGTGCACCCTCATCACACCCAGTGCAAATCCTAACATCTGTAACGCTGCCACTTCTGGCTCTGACTCCTGCCTTTTTGTCAGTGCCACTGCCTCAAACCCATATAACATAGCTGGTCTCATTACCCTCTTGTAGACCTTCCCTTTCACTTTTACTGGTGCTCATCTGTCACAAATCACTCCTGACACTCTTCTCCATCCTGCCTGTACTCTCTTCTTTACCTGTCCTCCACAGTCGTCATTACTCTGAAATGCTGATCACAATCATTTCAACACATCCACCTTTGCCATCTCTACTCACTGCATCCTCAACATTCTGCTACCCTCCCTCTCATTCAAACACAGATATTCTTTCATAGTCCTGCTGACCTTCATTTGTCTCCTCTGTAGAGCATATCCCCACCTCTCCAGGTTATCCTAAATCTGTTTTCTACTCTCACTACAGTTCACAATGTCCTCTGCAAACATTATAGTCAACAGGGACTCCTGTATAATCTTGTCTGTCAACCTGTCCATCACCATTGCAAATAAGGAGAAAACGAAAAAATGTATACACCACTGAACAACAAAGGTGAAAGTAAACTCTGCACAGCAAACTATCAGAACTGACTAGGCAACGTACTTTTTAACGTATATTAAGTTTATTAAAAAAACAATAACGTTTTCGTCCTCCTATGTTGGAAGACTTCTTCAGAAAAAAAAAAAAAAAAAACAGACAATCCAAGCTCCTTTTAAAACTTTCCGCTCAAAGATTCAAAAGCTTTCACCAATCAAATGAGTGTGCTAATAAAATGCATGTCAAGTGTTAAAGAACCATGCATAAAGCTTGCTAAAACACACCAAAGCGCGCATGATCAGTAAATAATAAATAAAATAAATTAAACACATAATACAGTGTAAATATGTATATATATACGTCTTAAATTTAAATATTGAATGTTGATAAACAATGACTAAAATGCAATATAAACCACGTAAACATGTACGCAGTTTATATTAAAGCACACATAAAATGTTCTTCAAACCCAAAATAATGAAACACATAAAGCATCAATACTCTATTAAATTTAAAAATTAAGCATGTTAAAAAATAAACACACTAATTGCAACAATGTGTCTGTAAGACCCCACGCTGTTACAAATAACTACAATGTGAGTATAAAAAGACACAATCTTACTAAATAACCAATATACAAAGTGCCCAAAGGTGGTCAAGTACAACTAACCATTACGCTTATTAAATGATCTTGCATTAATAATGCGTGAATTTAATAAGTAGTGTATAGTTTGTAACTTTTTATATAAACATAGAATGCTGTTCAAAAAGTATATATTATATTATTTAGAGTTACTTGTTATCTCAAGCAACTCTTAAGTTTCAAAAGGCAAATTATGTTACAGTTGTCGTTTAACCCAGGATAACTAAAGGCATTCAACAACAATTGCCATTCTAATTCACGACATTCAAGTAGTATTGAAGTGGGTCCCCCTCTGCTGTCAAACATCAATTGGTCTATAGCCAAAAAATGAAACATCAACATGCCCATTGAAATCTGCTGCAGTCACCACTCTGTTACCTTTGGGTACAGTCATCACCACATCATCCAAATGACTTCACATTTTTCTTTCTCATCCATCGTACAAACAACTTGCATAGCATATGCAGTAACATCAGTCATGATTACACCCTCACTTTCCGGCTTCATAAGCGTCACTCTATCAGACACTCATTTCATCATCCAAAGACGCTCTTAGCATACTGTTCTTTCAGGATAACCCCTACCCCTTTCTCATCCCATCCACACCATGATAGCACAATTGTGACCTGCCTTCCATACACCTAGCCATACTCCCCTTCCATCTTGTCTCTTGCACACACAATATATCAACCTTCCCCTGGCCATCATATCAGCTAGCTCTGTCCCTGTACCAGTCATACTGCCAACATAAAAGTTCTTACCCTCACTACCACACTCCTAGCCTTTCTCCTCTCTTTCTGCTATATGAGTGTTGCACATCCTCCAGGGTAAGCCTGTCAATGCAAAGGCTACTGTGCTATCAAATGACTCAAGTGTGTTACAGCAATATTAAGACAGTGTCACTACTTTTGTCCCATTGCCCCTCATGTATGTATGCCGTCCTACAGTTGTCCTGCTCTAACGGGTTGAGAGAGATGACTGGGCAGCAAGAGTGTGAATACAGTGTGCTATACTGACATACAACAGAAATGTATATCAGGTATTACCTGTGCACATGTCAGTATGAGTAGGTGTATCTGGCCACCTCATAACAACAGACATGGGATGCAAAATGTCAGTTAATTAAGCGGTACATGTTGTACACGTGAGTAATTTTAGTTACTGTGCATCCAACAGAGTGACATTTCTATGGCTACTGGTTGTTGCATTGTACTGACACAGCCATGGGTACTACAATAAGCATGATTATCAGTATGAAATCGGAGAGGTGTCCAAATGTGTTATGACTTTGTGTCCATGCCTACTACAAACAGCTATATGAACACCTACATAGTTTTATGGACTCAGCAATACCTTAATTGTAAAACCTGCCTCCACCAAAGTAGAATAATTCCCCTTTGCTGGACAGCAGCAATACACAAACCACAGACTTGGTCCCTATAGCGGCTGTACAGGGCAAAGTAGGAGCAGGCACGAACCTGGCATCAAGTGAGCTATTGTGTGAACAAGCATATAAGGTCATAGGTGGATTACGGTAAGGCTAACTATGAGTACAAATTGGACACATCCACCAAGGCCAGTCACAAGGCCATCTTCCCATATGTCTGCAATCTCAGAAGCAACAAACCAACTCAACCTGTAATGGTTGTCAATCAGACCACATACACACACAACATAGCTTTAGCCAACCTTTGCAGATAGAGTTAGGGCAAACATCACCCCCCTGGCTCAGCATCACTATAGTTGGATATGCACAGCACTCGCACCCTTCCCCTCATCACCAGTGAGCAGGTACATATTGCCTACTGAAAGGCAACAAACATAAGTATTCATGGAACATGATAACATCCCTGTCCGCTTCCTACATGAACTCAGGCATGTGCTCCCAGCTGCATTACACACTGTAGTCACACCAAACCTCAGCACCATCCACACCCCATCTGTATGGAAGATGGCCAATGTCATCCAAATACACAGAACTGAATGAGGAATAGAGGATTATGCAATTAACTGGCCCTCATTGGGGGGAATATGACACATCAGGACCAGGAGTGCAATGCAGGCTGATACTGTGCTGATAGATTGCAGGGGCATGGTGTGGTTGTGAGTGGTGGCTACTGGTATTCAATGTACATGTGCAGGTTCTGTACATACTGTTATGAAATGTATAAGGCCCTGTGATGTGTTTCCCTGTTTATGTCTTCCAAGTGCAATGTCGCATCAGAGAAGGGCAACATTTTCAGCTGCTGAAACACCATTATCATCAAAGCCATACTACAGCACCATGCAATACTGTTTGGCCGAAGCCAGCAACATCTGCAGGAGAGGACCGCCCTGGGTAAATGATGTCGGCCTGCACGCACATACATATGAGCAGGTCCAGCATTGTGCAACTGACCTCATATGCCATGCATGGCAAAGGGCTACTGTCATGTCCAGGGACTACACAGCCACAGGCGGGAGCCTAGCCATGCAGCCCCCACTGACACCCACAGAAGAGCTCCTCGCCAACCTTGGGGCATCCATCCCAGTACAACACCAAGGTACAGACCCCCACATGCTGGAGGTGGGTGGCACCCAGACAATGGACGAGGAGCATGCAGGTAAGGCCCCAGTGGAAATTAGTAGACTAATGTAGCAGACATACTTGCATCTATAGAATATCGACATGCATGTGTCTGGTCAGATTGCAGTTGTGGATGGTTTTTTTTAATGCACAGAAGTACACATCTATGGTGAAGGACAGCAAATTGTGCAGTATTGGGGGTTGTACTGTAAATGTGCAGACATGCTACATCCATTCTATACCAATGCCACATGTGAATTTGCTGACAATACCTCTCTCCCACAACTACCTAAGTCCGTCTGGTCTGCATATGGGACAGCAGCCTGAAGCTAGTGAGTATGGAATTGTTCTGTTGTGGTTTGACAAATACCCCAGGCATGTGAAGGGCATGCAGTTTATCATGCACACAACTGATCCTCATAACTGTATAGCTTTATGTGCATGTTCACTTGTGGTGGGGTTAACTGCATTGCATCACAGTGGTCACAACAGGGGCCTATCTGATGAGAATGTAACATTCCTGTAGCATACCTCACAACCTATCAGTGCAAGACTTCTGGACAGACCAGCAAAATAGGGGGGCAAACAGCCTAAGGTAGATACATGTTTGAAACATTACTCTTATACAGTGGGTATAAAATGTGTACACACCCCTGTTAAGATGCCAGGTGTTTGTGATATATACAAATTGAGACCACAATATTTCAGTCCACACTTTTTACAATCTTTAATGTGACCCATAACATGAACAATTCACTTGTAAAAACCAACCAATCTGTTGGTCACCAAATATGGAGTGTACATACTTTACAATAAGCTGGATGCATACGTGAACACACCCTTCAGATAATATTGTATTGCAGCAGCTTGTGATTTACTGACATAATTCAGTCTGTTTGGGTACACACCTGCCATCAAGTAAAGGCACTTTGAGTGACACCAAATAACAGTCTGCTGTCCAAGTAGGATATTCATGACATTTGCTCAGTTACAGCCATGGCTTGCAGACAGCTTACAAAGCAGCAAAAGGATCTCATACTTGAAAGGTATCACTCAAGAGTAGGGTACAACAACATTACCACAGCATTTCATGGAACACAGTGGAGACAGTCATCAAAATGTGGATTGAATATGGGATAATAGTGCTGTTGAAAAGAACCTGACATCCCTCTAAAACTGATGAAAAGACATGTCCAGACCTGGTCAAGGAAGCTTCCATGAGACATACAGTAACACTGAGGGTGTTGCAGGAATCTCTTGCAAGTACTGGTGTTGTGTACCACATGTGAGAACAATCTCCCATATTTGCATAAGCCTGGCCTATGGGGTAGAGTCAGAAGATGGAAACATTTCCCCACACCAAAAAACATTGAGGGTGGATACAACTTGCAATACAGCATACAAAGTCACCCAAAGGCATGTGTGAAAATGTGGTATGGTGTAATGAGACTATGGATTGACCTCACAGTCACAATACCACAAGGTACGTGTGGTGCACAAGCAATAACTCTCTTCACCTGAAGACCACCATCCCCATTGTGAATCACACTTGTAGCATTGGCCTGCTGTGAGGATGCTGTTCTAAAGCCAGAACTGGGCCTGTAGTCATGGTGGTTGGAATTCTGAATAACACTCACATCTGGCCTGCATCCGTCAGGCATCTGCAAGAACACTGAGGATGGGGATGGGTGTCAGCCTTCAACATGCCAAAGACCCGAAGCAAAATCCAATGCTACCTAGAAATGGCTCCACCTTATCACACTCATGGTTACTGATTGACCCAGCCAGAGCCTAGACCTAAACACAATAGCAAAACCTCAATGGGACGTGACAAGGGCTGTGCACATGAGCTGCCATTGTAATCTGACAGAGTTGGGGGAACCTTTCCAAGGAAGAGTTGTCAAATAATACCAAGTCAAGATGCGCCATGCTGATAGACACCTTCCCAAGAAGAGCGAATGCTGTAAGTCACTTACAAGGTGCTTCAACAAAGTATCATTTTAAAGGGGTGCACACTTATACAACCACCATATTGTATATATTTCAGTCATTATATTTTACATGTAAAACATTTGTTTGTTTATCAATTGGACTGCACAGGTCATATGTCACATAAAAGGTGGGTAATATATTTGAATGCATTATTGCGGTCTCATCTTATATATTACAAGAACATTGCATGTTAACAGGGTTGTGTACACTTATCATGTCCACTGTAAGCTTAGAAGGTTGGTGGTGTAACAGGAATTGTGTGACCATACATTTACTGCTGGTTTGTAGGTCTGAAACTCAAATGAGTGTCACTAATCAGTGACGTCACTCCTCAGATCATCCCAGTTATGCATCGAACAAACATAAGGGTTATGAGAAACAGAGCAAACATATGAGCCAGACATCTACACATCCTGAGAGGATCTGTAGTTGTGGGGTATGTTCTGTAGTACTTGCCATTGTGCTATACAGGTGAACAGCAATGATGCATACATGGATGCAGTCTGTGCTGGGGAAGGGCCATCACCTACTAACACTACTCATGTATCCCAGAGCTCTATATTGTTAGTTACATGTACTAAAACTGGCTGCAATTCATGATGTTGAGGGTCGTATGTCATGCATGTCACCATTTGGGTAATGTGAGGTCTGTGTAACAGATTTGTGCCACCTCACCTGTAAGTGTGTTTGTGTGTGTGTGAGAGCATGTGTGTGTGTGTGTGTGTGTGTGTGTGTGTGTGTGTGTGTGGGTGTGTGTGTGTGTGTGTGTGTGTGTGTGTGTGTGTGTGTGTGTGTGTGTGTGGGTGTGTGTGCGTGTGGGTATGTGCGTGTGTGCGTGTGGGTATGTGCGTGTGTGCGTGTGTGCGTGTGTGTGTGTGTGTGTGTGTGTGTGTGTGTGTGTGTGTGTGTCTGTGTGTGTGTGTGTGTGTGTATGTGTGCATGTGTGTACCAGCCAACCTCAAAGTGCAGGTATTAATGTAGATATGTTCTCTTCCCCTCACAGGTGATGATGGAGTTCAGGGTCCCTCCCTCTTGGAAACTGATGTCATTGTCTCTGCAGACTCTGAAAATGATGATAGGAATAGTGGGATACAGATGGGGTTGTCAGGGGATGAATCTGTGCCACTGGTTGGCATCCCACTTTTGCCCACACCATCCCCGCACACAGTGACAATGCCCAAAAATACCCTGTCACCAGTGGCCACAGATGATAGACAGTTGCCAAGTGGTGACATGGAACAGGCTAATGTGGTGACTATGGCATGTGAGAGTGTAGACACTGGCCATAGCCAGAGTGCAGGCAAGGTCCCACACAGGTGGATGGACAAGGGTGCTCACAGGAGGACTGCTGCTCATCAAGCCGCTGTTGCAAGTGCCACAGCAGGTGTAACCAGATGCATTATTGGGCTGTCATGGATCCACAGGCATATTGTGAATGCCACAACAGACAAATACTCAGGGTGGTGGATGCAACTCTTCCTGATTTACGTGGTGACATACATGACCTTGTTGAGGCCACATGTCAAAATACTGAGGTCATGAATAGACGGTGGGTTGAGACCTTGGCAATCCTTGACTGTGACATGTCTGTGCTAGAGCGTGTGATGGGAGATAGGCATTGGACACATGGATGTAGATCAGCACCAGCAACAGCTCAGAGTCTATGTGGCCATGCACTTTCACACTCCTATAGTGGCAGTGACACAAGCACTACTGAAGGGGAGTTGCTATCCACATCACACTGGAGCAGGCCATGGGCACGTGGTCCTAGCTGGTCCCATCAGGAGCACAGATCCATCAGACAGCAGTCATCATCAGGAAGCAGTACTGCATCTAGCCTTGGGCCTGGTGGTGCTAGTGATACCCCTGTCAGGACCACTTCCCGTGTCCGTGGCCAGAATAGTGAACAGCTGTCCAACATACCCCAGTGTAGGGCAGCCACATGGTGTGACTGTGTGCATACATACACACACACACACACACACACACACACACACACACACACACACACACACACACACACACACACACACACATCTGTATCACAGGCAGGTCACCTCCAGACACACACAGCACCTCTGCACAGCCCATCTATTGGATTCCCCTCCAAACACACACACATGATATCAACTGTATGGTCCTGCCTAGGACTCTGGCAAACTCACACCACACCCTGTGCATATGATGATACTGGTGCTACATCCATGTCATCCATAACATCGATGCAGGGACATGCTAATATGGGTCTGATGCACAGGGTGAATATAGTACAGTGTAGCTATGTAATACTATGTAAGGTGATGTCTGCTTGCATTTGTTATGGGTACATGTACAGGTGTATGTACCTTATTAGTCAGAATGCATTATTGTTGTTAGTACCACTGACTGAATGTAGTCTGACATGCTGTATTCTGTTTGTGTTCCAGGTGTCTGTGTGTCTGCAGGCTGTGGCCCTGCAGACATTCCCAAGAGGGAGTATAGCAGAGTGGGTATACACCAACTGTGTCATAAGCAAGGTAATGTTTTATATGTACATGTACCAGGTGTGTATGCATGCAACAGTGCACGAGGGACACTGTTGTCAGACAGTGTGATCTTGCATACATACCCCTTGTCACAGACAAGTAGCCTTCAGACATGTCAACTCAGTGTTGTGTAGTACCACAGCCTCATACACACAGAACAGGTTGCTGCAGTACTGTCAGCAGGTCCCTCACAAGCATAGCCATGACATCAACTGCAACAGATTCACCTGCCAACACCTGTTCACTCTGCCATTTCTTTCCCATACACTCAACACTGATGCAGTTGATGAGGGCATGCAAGATACTGTGTATAACAGGCTTGTGGCATGTATTCCTGAGTTCACCGGATGGAACAGGGAGACAAAATGGTATATCCTTTGCATACACACAGTAAGGACTGAGACAGGGGATGTGCACACAGTAACACAAACACAGTTGGCAATAGACAGATTAGTAAACCTACATTTCCACTTTGATGTACTGTAGTACTACATACACATGACATGCCCCACATAGATTATATGCATGAGCCATAACACACTACCTATTACAACATGTAATGTTCTGAATGCTTTCATGGATTCTGAGATAGCCCACCATAAATAGCATGTGGAATCATGTATTGCTCCTGCAAGCCTGGACAAGTGATAGTGTAGCAGATGCTGTATCAGCATGATGTTTCAGTCAGGTATGATACCTGATGCTGGCATGTGTCTCACTACACTCATTGTGGCTGATTTGGCAACAATATCACATACATAGGCATTGTTAAGGGACACAGACCACATATAGGTTGTAAACATCTGGATATTCCATAGACATCTGTACAGAGGACTGGTATGGCCTGCACAATGGTTTAACATGCTGCATGTGAGGCAGATGCCATTACCATGCTATATTATGTAATGCCATCAGGAGGTGGTAAACAGGAGTGGATGGTACGTACATCAAAATTGTATCAGTCAAACAGGATATGATCTTCACCCAAATACACATACACACACACACACACACACACACACAGTTGCCAGTATTGAGATTAGAACCTCTGCCTTTCTTGTTATTATTACTACTACAGTGTTACACAGTTATCAGGCGAGCTATGGGGATTACATAATTGCACCTCATCCCAAGGTACTTCTAAGGTGAATGACATCAGCAAGCCTAGTAAAGTAGGATGATGGGAAGTTTACAGGGTGGTACACGACTCAAAATGATATAACCCACACAGTATATGATTCTTACACAAACACACACAGTTTCCAGTATTGAGATTAGAACCCCTGCTTATCTAGTTGTTTCTACAATAGTATTACACAGTTATCAGACACACTACGGAGCTTTCATGATTTCACCCAGTCCCAACGTACGTCTAAGGTGAATGACCCAGCAGAGCTAGTAAAATAGGTTGATGGGAAGTTTACAGGGTGGTACACAACTCAAAATGGTATAATGCACACAGTATATGATTCTCACATAAACACACAAACAGTTGCCAGTATTGAGATTAGAACTTCCACTTATCTAGTTATTTCTACTATAGTGTTACACAGTTATCAGATGCACCATGGAGCTTATATGGTTTCATCTAGTCCCAAGGTACTTCTAAGGTGAATGACATCAGCAGGCCTAGTAAAGTAGGGAGATGGGAAGTTTCCAGGGTGATACACAACTCAAAATGGTATAACCCACACAGTGTATGATTCTCACACAAACACACCCACACACACACACACACACACACACACACACACACACACACACACACACACACACACTTACTTGCCAGTGTTGAGATTAGAACCCCTGCCTATCGAGTCATTTGTACTATAGTATTATGCAGTTATCGCATGCGCTACAGAGTTTACTGGAATGACAACTGGCCAAAGCTGCTGATAACTGCACAGCTGAGGTAAACTATTACAGGTGCCAGAAAGTCTCCCTTCAGTTTTTCCCTTAGATCTTGCTAGTTCTTTTTCTCCTGCACTTCAAATAGCCTACTAGATTTGCACTTCAACAGGTTTTTGAATCAATTATTCTAGCACATATGAGAGCCATCAGCAGTAGACGTTCCTTATGGAATTCGTTTCAGTACTTAACAGTTATGACCACCCCTACTGGCATGATTAAAGTGCAGTTCTCTGTGCTTTTGCCCATTAACTGGTGCATTGGGCATTCTAAGACACTGTTGCAACTGCCTCATGTACACAGACAACCCTCTCCTCTAAACTCTGAACACTCAGACTTGTGAGAGATACCCCTATATCACTGAACTGGAAAATATGCACTCTTCAGTGAAGACTGGACAAGCTGGCCAAGAGGAGAAAGGTCAATACCTGCACCACACCGCATGGAACACATACCCTGCCAGAACACCCACTATCACAGCTCTGACATACAAACAAAAATCGCACACCCGCCTTCACATAGGCACTGAATAGACATTTACCCAAACAGCAGAGACCACCAAGACAGACACCCACTCGACCACCACAACACAGCACAAACCATGGGCTACATATCTCACCTACACAGTGTGATGCTCAACCTAAGCTCCTAAGGCTAACTACCTTGCCTAATACAGTAATCATAGGTGACTCAATAGTGAGGCACATAGATGTCTCACTCACTACGGTGAACATGGAGAAGGTAACAGTTAGCTGTCTATCAGGTGCCAGAACTCAACAGATAACACACCCAGTCAGGTCACTCCACAACAGCTACAAGTATCACTCTGTCATTGTCCATGTGTGTGTGTGAATAACCTGAGATGCACCTTCCCGGACTACATGAAAAGAGACATGGTGGAGCTCTCAGATTATGTGGGCCAGGCAGGTATGACAGTAGCCCTGAGCAGTATAATACTGTCACCCAGAATGATACTGCAGTACAAACAACGAATGATTGACTTCAACAATTGGCTTAAGTGTCTGGTGTCATTCTCAAGGGATCCAGTATCTGTTTGCTTGGGATGACATGATTGACAGACTGTGATGGCTTGCCAGAGATGGCCTGCATCTGTCACCCCTGGGTTTCCAGGTACTGGCTAAGTGTCTTGCCAGCCCTATAGTGCCTTTTTAGGTGGTGCTCCAAGTCAAATTACCACCGTAACAGCTATACATATATGCAATCTGAGGGTCATGCTGCTCAACACTAGACATCTAAATCTCAAGATGCAACCACACGAAGCATTCCTCAAATTGGAGAACATCGACATTTGTGCTGTAATGGAGACCTGGTTTATAGCAGCAGACTGCACTCTTGCACTACCAGGCTATAACTCATTCCATATCTGTCAGTCCCAAAACATGGACCACAGCTCCATATTAATAAAGGATATGCACACCTCCAGACTAGTATCCCAGCATAATGCATCAGAGGTACTTCAGGTACAACTGACATTGGGTAATACTGCAATCCAGGTCATAGCCTGCTATAGGTCCCCATTCATGTCCCTAGACAATCCACATTCCTCAACACCCTGTAATCTATCAAGGTCCAACCCAACACTCTCATACTAGGAAACTTCAACTACCCCTTCATCAACTGGGAAAGAAACTCAAGCACCAATACACTGGCCCAACACTTCCTGAAATTCATTCCAATACCTTGGACCAGCTCATTCTGACACCCAGAAGAGGAAGAAACATCCTTGACCTATGTTGATTACTAACATATGAGACAGTTGCTTGACAACAGTAGTCAATCCCTACCTGGTAAGATCCAGTCATAAAGTAATCACCATGGAAATTACACATCTCAACTACACCCCCTGCAAAGGTAACCACCTTGAACAACTTCTCCAAAGCTGACTTTGGACTCCTAACTTCACAGCATCCACGCCAATGGAAAATACCTGCCTGACTGTCAAATCATAGACAAATGTACTGTACAAACATGTACATCAATGCATGGAACTAGCCATACCCAACAGAACCATGCCACTCTCCTACAAACACTGAAGGCCAATTTGATGGTCTCCTGCCATTAATAACTTGTACAACAGAAGGAAAACAATTGTTGCAGAAAAAGGTGGAGTCCCAAGAGTGGTAAAACTCCTTTATTAGCCTCAACAATAACTTGAGATCCCTCATGAAATCATCTAAAGCCAGCTATGATGGCATTATTGCAGCAGACACTGACAACAATCACAAAGGCTTTGATAGTTATAGCAAGAGCCTACACGGCAATACCCAGAAGTGCACTGAGTTACTACAGAATGCTGCCTCCTATACTGAGCCAGCAGATATTGCCAACATTCTTGCCAACACAGTCAGTGTCAGCTTTATCCCTCTCTACCCCCCTAGTGAAACAATTAGAATTCCAGATGAATGCCAGGCACCCAGGATTACTGCCACCCAGGTTACACCTGTATTGTTCATGGGCAACAATACAGCTTCCATGGTACCCAAAATTATCCCTGGCTGTGTTCAACATGAACTACAATGATACCTGGCACCACATCTGTGTGCCCTGTTCAGTCACAGCCTCACGTCAGGCTTTGTCCTTCCCAAATAGCACACTTCTACAGTCATCCCTCTCCATAAAGGTGTAGCAACTACAGGCCCTGGGAATTATTAGCCAGTTAGCCTTATGACTCTGATATGTACAACTATGGAGCATATCATCAGGGACCTGATCAACAAACATATAGGTAATCTCCTAACTCTGGACCCCACACAGTTTGGCTTTGTGAAAGGGAGATCATGCCTGCTCAACCTGGTTGACTTCTTTAAGTCAGTCACCAGGGCAGTGTATGACAGCAAGGCACTGCATACAGCCTCCATCAATCTGGCCAAGGCTCTTGATAGCATTCCTCAGTCAGGAGTTATTGATGAACCCACCAAACTTGGCATCAACACATATATCACTAGGGGGGGTTGCAAATTGGCTCATAGATAGAACACACAGTGTGAAAGCAATACATTCCAAGTCAAACCGCCAACCAGTCTTGAGTGGAGTCTCACAGGGATCACTCCTGGGTACTTTCCTGTTCAGCATCTACTTCTAAGGAGTCCAGGTCAACACAAAGGAACTCTGGCTGACCAAGCTCACAGACAACTGCAAGCTGGGAGCCATCATTAATTCCACAAGTGATGCAGACATCCTACAGAAAGGCCTTACTGAGACCACTGACTGGTGTGGAAACCATGACCTGAAGTTTAACACCACAAAATACATCATCAGCTTCTTTGGTAAAAACTTAGTTCCCACTAAGTACCACAGCAATGGGAGCCCACGCAACACTGCAGGAATTATAAGAGATCTGGGGACACTGGTTGACAGCAACCTCCCCTTTAACCACCACATTGCCACTGTGGTCAGGAAATCCTTCTATGTGGCACATCCCAGTACCAAGGGTTTTGCATCCAGGAAGAGAGAGGTCATTATCTCTGAGTACTCTTCCCTCATTAGACCAATCATCAAGTATAATGGCCCATTTGACATGTACATCACTAGACACCAGCTGGAGAGGCCACAGAGGTACCTCACAAAGAGGATCCTAGGCATTAAACACATGTCCTACACAGACAGACTCAAAAGACTCCAGGTATTCTCTGTCTCATATCACCTACTTAGAGGTGATCTCTGCTTGATTTGCAAAGCCATGTCTGATCCAGCTCTTTTAGAAATGCTACATCTAAAGACATCCCAATCTTTCTGCACCACACACTGCAGGGACCTCATCCTCATCACCACAATCAACACAACATGCTGGATGGACAGGTTCCTCAGCCAGAGACTGCACATGTCCTGAAATAGACTTCCCAAACATGTCAATCAAAGCACCTAGATTACCCTGTTCCAGAGTGGTCTTGATGAGTAGATGGGTAATAGAAAGTTGACCCCAGGGATCACTCCAGTTGCTTTACTTGATGGAGGCAGTGGGAACTAATTTCGGGTGACACAAAGGCAGGCACTTCTATGGGCTAGGCTTGTAATGGCTCTAGGATCATTAGCCTAGTACACACCTATGAACCTATAAGGGGAGTGACATCAGCATGACTGGTAAAGTAGGCCAAAGGGTAGGAAACTTATCAAAATATTTCTTCCTACAAACATACACACACATATGCCAAATCTAAGAGTAGAACCCCTGTCTATCTAGTTTTTGTACTATAATGTTACACAGTTATTGCATGTGCTACAGAGCTTACTGGGCTGACAATTGGCCAAAGATGCTGATAAGGTGAATGACATCAGCAGGACTGATAAAGTAGGCCAGTGGGTGAGAAACTTATCACAATACTTCTTCTTACAAACATACAGACTTACACACCCACATACACATTTGCCAGGTTTGAGAGTAGAACCCCTGTCCATCTAGTTATTTGTTCTATAGTGTCACACAGTTATCACACATGCTGCAAAGCTTACTGGACTGACAACTGGCCAAAGGTGCTGATTAGGGAAATGACATCAGCAGGACTGATAAAGTAGGCCAGTGGGTGGGAAACTTATCAAAATACTTCTTCTACAAGCATACACACTTGCACACACATTTTACACCCACACACATTTGCCAGATCTGAGAATAGACCCCCTACTTATCTAGTTATTTGTACTATAGTGTTACATAGTTATTACACATGCTATGGAGCTTACTGAGCTGTCAATGGACCAAAGGTGCTGCTAAGGGGAATGACATCAGCAGAAGTGATAAAGTAGGGCAGTGGGTGGGAGACTTATCAAGTACATCTTCATACAAACATACACATGCACTCATTTGCCAGATCTGAGATTAGTACCCCTGTCTAACTAGTGATTTGTACTACAGTGTTACATAGTTATTACACATGCTATGGAGCTTACTGGTGTGACAACTGACCAAAGGTACCAAATAAGGGGAGTGACATCAGCAGGACTGATAAAGTGGGGCATTGGGAAGTGTTGTGGATGGGAATGGCCTAAAAATGTTTCACCTACAAACAAACAAACACACACTCCCTCACTCTTGCATGCACAACTGTCACACACACACACTTGGCAGTATTTATATTAGAACCCCTACCTATCTAATTATTTGTACCATAGTGTTGCACAGTTATCACATGTGCTACAGAGCTTATAAGGGTCATCTGTGTCCAATTGTACTTCTAAGGTGAATGAAAGCAGTAGATCTTGCGAAGTAGGGCAACTTGAAGTGTACTGAGTGGTTAGAGTCTCCTAATGCTTTAGACCTATTCACACACACACACACACACACACACACACACACACACACACACACACACACACACACACACACACACACACACACACACATACACACATACACACACACACACACACACACACACACACACATGCAGGTGATGTGATATTATAAACCCAACCTCAGCACTGTTACACAATGGGGCTCACCTTTTATGGTGGCATGTGCAACTGTTTACAACTGGTATGCCACTCTCCACAGCAGGACATCACTGTATGGCATTCAAGGTGCTATCTGTGTGACTCACTCTGTGTCCTCTTGTGTCTCTCTCTGTGTCACTATCTGTCTCTCAGTTCCCCACATCTATGTGTGTGTGTGTGTGTGTGTGTGTGTGTGTGTGTGTGTGTGTGTGTGTGTGTGCTTGACATATGTTATCTGTTGCCCATGCATGTGTGTGTGTATCTCATGCAACAGATGCAGATATATCACATATGGGCCACTTACAGCTAGCTGAGGGTAATCCTATCTTATGTGTGTGCATTGGGACAGTTGAGGTGTACATAGCTGACTGTAGGCATGGACATATATACACAATACAGTCATATATTCCAGTGTGGGTTCCAACATGTCCTGTGATTCTCTGGGTTCCAACATGACCTGTGATTCTCTAAGTGTAGGAGCATGCCCAGTGTGACCATCTATTGTTAATGTGGGACTCCATTCCAGAGATAGGTGTACTCCAGTCGAGGGTTTTGTGAGCTAGAGCCATACATCTCAGGAGTACACAAGACTTTCCTCAGGGTACTTGTTTTGTTTAGCAGACATTTTCTGACATATTTGTAGTCTGAAACTGCAATGTATTGTGTCATTACCTAGTGCCAGACATCCTCAGATAATCACAGTGCTTTACCAGAGGAATACTAGTTTTATGATGTATAGACCAATATTATGAGGGCAGCTATGTAAATTCTTGCCCAACAAGGCCATTTGTAAGCTGTGGCTACAGCCCGTTTAGTAATGACACATGGCTGTGTAAACAGTCCAGCAACCTGGTGATGTACTGGCTGAGGTTTTCCTGTTTGTGTGATTTCTTTCTAACGTGAGATGTCATATCCTTGTGTGAGCATACCTCTCATCTGTACATTTTGGCAGGTTGTCCTGGTGTTTGGTTAGAGGTTTCATCCTTTCCACGTAAACTTGTGTTTTTATGGCAAGTTAGTTACATATACTTGAAGTGTGATGTTACAAAATAATACAGACATTACTGTTTCAGAATACATAACTTTCAGACAATTCCCACTACTGCAACCCCCACACCCTACCAACTTTCTCAGTATGTAAGGGTGATACTTACAACACATGCCTATCATTGTGCCTTTGTTCCACTTTTATTTCTGCCCTTGTCTAGGACATCTTGCTGTCAGATGTTGAGAGTTATGAGTGTGGGGACAGAGTGCATTGAACTGTGCAGGCATGTCCATTATATGTAAAAGCAAACATAAGAAAAAAGGATTATTGAGAATGGCCACTGGCAACAGTACCACAAAGCACTTATATTCACAAAAGCCTTGGCACCTCTGCTACACATCTTTCAAGATGTCAGTAATATGTGTAGTATATTCCACATAGCACTGTGACTTCCAGGTATGTCAGTGGCAGAGTAGTGGATATCACTGATATACATAACAGTTGGCACTGCAGTTATCTGCACATGGCCCTTGTCAAAGGCAGCACTGTACCTAGGGTACTACAAGACGACTGACGGGAGAATGTGCTGGCCAGTTCCAGACAGTATTAACCACAAATACACATAGCTCATTGACCCCTGCATATTGTGGATAGGCAACATGTTTTCATGTGTATTGATACAGCCCTGCCAATGTGTGCTATGCTGCTATTTCCCTGCAAACATACATGTTACTATATTTGTGTGGGTATACGGAGGGGCCACACCTGTCAACTGTACATATTTGCACAGACTGTGCTGATATTTGCTTTACATTTTGGTTCCATTTACCATACTATTGTTTCCTTTCTTAGGGACTACTGGCATATCAATAAAGAGCCCAGGTCAAATTGTACTGGCATACATTTGAGTTTCAGACTTCTTACCCTTCATAGCCTTACTGCAACTGCAGGTCCTGCTGTGCTATCACTGTGTGAGTCTGTAGGGGGTTAATTCACATTGCCACCATTTGTGTGCCTTTACCAGACATTTCTCTGTGGTTTTCTACAGCTGACTTGCTGTGTGGGTGTGAGGGGTGGTTATGGGAACCCACCTTGACATCCATGCCTGTGACCTATGACACCCCCCAGTTAGTTGTCTTCACACATATATTGCAGTGGGATTTGCAACCTTGGGTATACTACATAGTGTATGGAGGCCAGTTTTGGCCAGATATTTCCTGGTGTCCCACATAGCTGTCAGCTATGTGCTGCTATCCCAGTAGGTCACCTCATTCCCTTGCATTGCAGCATTACCATAGATATGCTAGAAGAACATACTAATCTATTCATTTATTGTTAAGAAGACTGACTTACCTTGTGCTTGTGACAGTTGTGAGGATGGTGCTTAAGGGCTGCCTATGTTGGATGCACACAGTACACCGCCTATACATGGTAAGTTACAGGTAATGTGATGTGTGTTTAATCCATTTTACTGTGTGTGCGAGTTAGAGAGGTGTCAGTTCCTGGAGTCTCCTACAGTGTCAGTGTGTGTGCTATGCATTGCCTCTTTGCCAAGGCCTGAGCATACTAGACACACCTCCATCTGCCTACAGGAGCAGGCTCAAGGGCCTCCTCCTGTGAGTCTCTCTGTGCCTGTGGGGACCTTGGCAATGGTGGGGGGCTGTGTGGTCCTTCCCCATGCTGTTCCTGCTGCAGCTGTTTCCACAGGATCATATTGCATGGCACATACTATGAACATGTGTGCACATGTGGGTGGAGAGTACTGCAAGGCTCCACCAGATATGTCAAGGTAGCGGAACCGTGACTTCAGCATCCCAAACACATGCTCTATAATGATCCTGGTTTGTGCGTGTGCCTCATTATGATGTTCTTGTGTGGATGTGTGTGCATTTCTGATGGGTGTCATCATCCATGGCTCCAGTGCATAGCCAGCATCCCCCAGCAGATGGCCATATGGGATGTCCCCACTGGTAAATGCCTGGCACAGCTGTGACAAATGCCAGATGTGGGAGTTGTGATACTTTCCAGGGCTGCCAACACACACATTTATGATAATGCCCTGGGCATTGCACATGACCTGGCAGTCGATGGAGGGAAATCCCTTACAATTTATGTAGACTCTACCTTGTTCACTGGGTGATGCTTTGATGTGGATGTGTGTGCAGTCTATGGTACCCAGTACCTCCAGGTATTCTGCTACATGGTGGAAGACATGCATATTGCTGGTCTTCTCCACACAGGTGTTGGGAAAGTAAATGCACTCACCAACATGTGGTAACATAGCATCTTGGAACAGTAGGTATAAAAAGTACTGAAGCACAAATCCTGGAGTAGAATTCACAATACTGCCACTAGGGCAATCCCACCACATATTAAGGCAGAATTGCAAATTAAGCTACAAGACTAAGGTTCAAAAACAAACTAAAAATATGCAAACAGATAACTTTTTGCCAAAAACATGTACAAAAAGCAAAGAAGTACAAAAGGTTATCACTACAGAGGTCACTACAAGTGCAATTTAAAATATTTAAGCCAAATTTAAATAAAAGCTTTTTAAATTCTCAATGGATTTATGCTAGCCTCTATCTAAATTTAGACTCATAAGAACAGATGAATACCACATGAACATTAATCTGTATACATGTTCTATATGTGAAATGTGCTAAAAACTGAAAATAGTCTTAAAGATATTGCCCTCTATCTGCAAGCTCCAACACTAGGCCTCTATTTCTATTAGACTTTTCTGTTTTTTGCCATTCTGTTCAGCAAAATATGAATGTGACTTTTTCTAGTTTTAAAATCCAGGAAGTATTAGAATCATATCAATAATATATTTTTATGACAGCATAACTAAAATAATTGTCTCTTAGAAAAAGTGATATATATTCTTTGATTTCAAATGTTAGAGCAAAGCCAGACAATCTATAAGTGCAAACTGTTATTCACACACTTTAGATGCTGTGGTCAGTTTACTTCTAATGTTGTTAGCTACTGAAATGTGCTGCTTATGTCATTCATACCAGCATTAGTTTACAAGCATCAGTTATAGACAATCTCACCCTAATAACTTAAAATCTTCCTCAGATTGCTGGATTTTTTTTATAAAAATCAAGTAAATAAGCTGAAGAATTGTAAATGTCTTGAGAAAAATGAAAGTTGTTCAAATGTAGAAGAAACATTGGTGACCAACGCACAGCATATTTACTGTGATATGACAAATCTTGCATTCAAAGAATTTTATTCAGCATATATCAACAAAAATAACAAAAACATTTATCAAGTATCAAAATGTCTAAAAATAAATATTGCTAACATAAAAAACAAGCACACAAATCACTGAAATTCTAAATATTTCTGAAGCAACACAGTTCCTAAATGATGTTTTGTGCAGGGGGTGGCGGCAGTCCTTCCTGCACCCCCATTTGGGTATATCAACTATATGTCAACTCCACAGTTGCAGTAAATCCAAGAAGGTTGACATCTCTTGCAGCTAGAAATCACTGATAGTGCAGATTAACAAAAGTGTTGGCAGTAACTCCTTACCCTACAGATTATCTCCCCAAAGTACCCATACCCCAAAACAAAATAAAATTTGCTACCTTAACTAAACAAATCAAAGTAGTATGATGGCACAGCCATTCAGCTTATTTAAAGCTGGGATGTTGTGCATCTGAAATGCTATGCATTCAGTATTAAACTTTAAAAATGTAGCAAAGTATGCATTTGGCATAATATATGGAAACTCTAGGTTTATATTTTTCTATAAATTTTCACCAACATCTTTCCACCCTGGAGTTTCAAATAACTACAGGTAACTCTTTTTGATTCTTGTTTTTTGAGATATTTTCATAAATCTGAAAAGAATTTAAACATTTGTTTATTCTCAAGAGTACTTGCTTAATCCATTCTCCTTAGAGATGAGCTTGCCCTAGTGCTCAGTGAGTGCAATGCAGATGAACTAATCCTGAACTGGGTGACATCTCAGATGCAGAGACTCTATCATATTCATATGAATTGCACAACTATGAGAAATGTGGAGAAACACAAAATAACCCATAACACATTTCAGATGTGTGACGAAACCCAAGCATTTAGTATAAACCCACAGGGACATAAGCAAGATCCACTGACTTTGCACAGAAGGAACTCTAGTTGAAAGCCAAACAGGAGAACAAAGATCAGTGAGGCAGAAATGCCATATACTGTAACACTGTGTTACCCAAAATTAGACTTATTTTAATAGTTAACATTTCAAACAGCACTCTATGTCTCTTAAACTGTACAAGTTGTTTTGTGCAGGGGGTGGCGGCAGTCCTTCCTGCACCCCCATTTGGGTATATCAACTTGGATATGTTCTTAGTAACAGTTTCAACAGCATCATCTCAATTTTCAGCAAACATATTTCAATCATTTTCAGGTCACTTCATTTTGCAAATATTAATATGAATTTGGAAATATTATCTTCATATTGACTAGCAAAGAGCTAGGAACATTTCTATTATAGTGGACTCTATAGGGATGGTTACAGTGCATTTCCCTGTCTTGACTCAAGGCATTTAATATGACCCTCTATAAAATGTATCTCACTGTCAAGAAAAGGTGAATGAAACTATGAATATCAAGATACAAAACTATAGTTAATCTCTCCTTTGCTGCTTTGCATCCTAGAGAAGCAAACTCAAATAATTTTTTTCTATACCTTACCTGTCATAAATTTCCTATCCTTAATCAGCAAGCCACTTAAGTAAAGAACATAGCTTTAGACAATATCATATTTATTTGGAGCCAAATACAAATATAGGTACAGATGATTTAAGGCAAAGATGCAGACTTCTTCTGTTAGTCTTTGCAATGGAATCTGAAAGCAATTTAGAGATACATATATTTATAGGTAGGGTTAAATTAAGAAAAGAATTGTCATTAGAAACTGATAAACTGCAACATTTGCAAATCATTCATATTAAAATAAGAGGATAACTATCAGTTTTCTTCAAATAAATAAATAAATGCATAAAAAACTTGAATATTGTGTACTCGTGACCTTAGGCATAAAAATATTAAGTTTCTATACAGATTTGTTCTTCTTTTTGCTATATACACAGTATTTTTTTCCCAAAAAGTTCTTATTATATTTTGAATGAGCATGAATTAATGTTACAAATAACATAAAAAAGGAAATAATATAGGTAAAACTATATACAGAGTCCACAAGAAAATTTAAGATTAGACAAGCCCATAAAAACTTTTAACAGTTCTTAATGTGGTGACATTAATGACATCCATAGCTGTTACAGTAAGGCTACTCAACTCATGTTTGCAAAGAGCATCGTGATACAACAGTAAGACTGAACATTTTTCTGTTTTAGATCAACTTACTTTAGGATATAATGCAATCTTGTCAGAGCCAAATGCTACATTTCTGAGCTGAATATAAATAGAACAGATGGAATGAGGATACTAATTTAGACACCCACAATACCGGTCAAGTCCAGTTAGGAGATTAAGAAAAATTTTAATTCCTCTCAGAGTACATAAAAGTTTGGCACTGGAGTTTGAGTGAAAGAGCACATATGCATCTGAGAAAAGGAATTATACCAGCACAACGACTTTTCTGTTTAAATGTGGCATACAGTGATATTATTTTCCTGATTTCATCTATAGCAGTGATATAAACATTCACACTACAGATAGTTTTGCAGAAACCTATAGTTTAGCTTATTTTCTGTTTCAGAATAGCTTTATTTCTTCTGCATTACCTCTTCTACATGTACAACATTATCTGATTAACAATATTTCAGAATTATGCCATGGATGCCTTCTCTGGGTGAAACACAACAAGGAATTCTATATGAAGCAAAATGCTACATGGAATGCCCCTTTTCCAGAAGTACAGCCTTTTCTTTTATGACTGAATTCAGATACATATTGTCTCCTTACTTATTTACCAAACACTGTGCAGTGCATTTTAGCTGAAATGACAAAATGTCTTTAGTGTCAACAGCAGGAATGTATTCCTATTAAACTCATGCCTGTCATCAGCAGAAAATACCTTCCCACCCTGAGGTAATCAATAAATCTTTCCCTAAGCAAAGTGATATCCAGAACTGTTTGTAAGTGTCTGAACCCCCAAAGCCTTTCTGTAAGATGTTTGGTTGGGCCAACAAACCCCACAGCATGACACTTGCATGCTATCTGCTTATATAGTAGCTTCTATCACTAACGCTGAAATAAGGGGTCACTCAATTTGTGGACCAAAACATTTAAGGCTACCTGGATGGGCCATTGCACATAGTAATGTCTTAGACATTGGTGACTCCACAGTGAGACAAATGTAAGCACCACTAATCAGGTAAAACAAAGAAAGGGTGACAATTAGCTGCTCCTTGGGTGCCAAGATTTAACAGGTCACAAGAACAGTCAAGTCCCTTCACCCCAGATACAGGCATGACATGGTTTTTGTGTATCTGGGAGTGAATGACTAGAGACACACACATCCTTGGAGTATATGAAGAGAGAGACATGATGTAGTTCTGTAGTTGTGTTTCCAAGCCTGGTATGGCATTTGTCTTGAACAGAATCCTACTGTCTCCTAAAATTATACCAAAATATCAAAAAATTATAATTGACTTTAAAAGTTGACCTAGTTATTGGTGCTATTTTTGTGGCGAGGAGAGTCCATTGTTTGTCAGCCTGGAAAGTAGTACGAACCAAGAATTTTGGCAATGCCTTTTATAACATTACTAAGGAAGAATGTGATACTATTAGCTCCTTGCAACATAATACTGATATAGTCATTAGCCCAGTGGACAAGGGGGGTTCCATTGTCATTTTAAATAGGTGCAGCTATATGAATAAGATGAATGATATGCTGCTGGATGATGAGATATATGGTTTGTTAACGACCTGTGCCCTTGATAAAGTTATTAAAGATGTTTACACTATATTATATATGTTGCTATGTAGACAGATAGGGAAATATATAAGTATTTTTTGTGGAATCTCCCATTGTTCCCATGATAAGAGGTGTACAAAAAATCCACAAGGATCTATTGACTCCCCCTCTTAGGCCTATTGTGGCCAGTAGTGGTTGGCTCACTGAGCCAATCTCTATTTTTCTTGAGAAGACGTTGTGTCCTATAGTTGACAAGGTTGATGTTATCCTTAGAGATACTGAGACATTTTTATGTTCTTTTTCTGACTCTGTTTTTTTCTGACCGATTTAAGCCTGACTGTCTTTTTGTCACCATGGATGCGATATCTTTGTTTACATCTATTCCTAATGAAGAGGAAATCAATTTTGTTAGACAATGTATTTCTAAAAGTTGACATCTGAACAGTGATAAGATCATTTTATATTGTATGTTTTTAGACATTGTTCTCACTTATAATGTCTTTACATATAATAATGAGTATTACATACAAAGAAAAGGTGTTGCCATGGGAACACTTTGGGTGAATTCATATGCAAACTTAGTCGTGGCACACTGGGAATCTGAACAAATATTATGGAATACTGATTTTTTCTAAGTTTGTCATCTTTTACAAGAGATTTGTGGATGATATATTTTTTTTGTTGTGGGATGGATCTAGTGATGAGTTACAATACTCTGTTACTTTTTTGAACAACAGTACTGCATTCTTACATTTTACTTATAAATGTTCCTTAAATTAAATTGAGTTCTCGGACGTTAAGATTAAGAGAGATTTGCATGGTATTTCTACTAGTATTTTTAGGAAAGACTGTAAACACAATAATTACCTTTCAAGGAATAGTATGCATCCCGCTCATATATACAACAATAATGTGAAGGGACAGAGTCTTAGGACTTCATGTCTTACTAGTAATGATCATGAATGTAATGAAGCTGTACATGAGCTTGAGTGGTTATTCACCGATAGCGGATATGCTCATACTGAATGGGTTTTGAGCGTCTGCAAAAATTTACAGATCGTAGAGATAGCGGTACTCCTTTCTTTAAGAAACATAAGAATTGAAATCCATCTCATGCTACTCAGTTAAGAGGTAGCAATAAGAATAATGACAAGAGATGGGTAGTCATTCCATTTACCAGGAATAGTTCTGATGTCAAAGACATATGCAGGAATTGGAAGCTTTTATTGACAGATGATAAAGTTAGACAGCTAGTAGGTGATTTTCCTACTTTTTCATATAAGAATGAAAAATCTTTGAAAAGACTTCTTTGCTATGAGACCCAACACCCTGATATTATTGAGTCACAATGGAAGGGTACTTTTGCTTGTAGGAAATGTAATGTTTGCTCCTACATTGGAGATAGAAAGATCTTTGTTCATCCTAACATTGGCAAAGAATATGTGTTTAATCACTATGCTGACTGCTGTAGCAGAAATTTAGTGTATTTAGCATATTGTATTACATGCTATTTTTATTAAAACATTTGCCTGACAGTTGTGTTTGTGCCCTCAATGATTTTTCACTTTGTTCTTCATTTTGACTGTGGAGCACTTAATTCTCGTGGACATTGTTTGCTTTTTATTGGCTGTTTGGGCAGGTTTTCCATCCCTTTCAAATTTCTGGTTTAAAAACCCTGCATTTGTGCTTGTTTCCCACCTTTCCTGTAACTAGTCTAGTCCAGATATAGACTTGCTGTTTCCAGGACTGTTTGTAAGCTTCTGAGCCCCTCAAGCTTTTCTGTGTTGGAGGGAAGCCTTCTAGCTTATCAGTGGGAGTGGTAAGCACTAGGTAGCCTATCCACCATGACAGGAGTGGTTTCTAGCCCAGAAATTGTGGCTTACTGGCCATTTGGGAAATTTTTCCATCCCTTTCAACTTTCTGGTTTAAAAGCCCACGTTTGCGTTTGTTTCCCGCCTTTCCTGTAACTAGTCTAGTCCAGACACAGATTTGCGGTATCCAGAACTGTTTGTAAGTGTCTGAACCCCCAAAGCCTTTCTGTGTTGGAGGGAAGCTTTCTAGCTATTCAGTAGTGGGAGTGGTAAGCACTAGGTAGCCTATCTACCACAAGAAGAGTGGTTTCTGGCCCAGAAATTGTAGTTTATTGGCCATTTGGGCAGTTTATCCATCCCTTTCAACTTTCTGGTTTAAAAGCCCGGATTTGCACAAGTTTGTACTTGTTTAAGCTCCACACAGTGGTGCCAAGCTGAGGCAAACTATAACTGGTGCCAGAAATTCTGCTCTTCAGTTTTTCCCTTAGATATTGCTAGTTCTTTCTCTCTTGCACTTCAAATAGCCTGATCACTTTGGACTTCAACAGTTTTTTGTAGCAATCATTGTAGCACACATAAGTGCCATCAGCACTAGTTGTTCTTCACGGAAATAGCTTCAGTACTTAATAGTTATGACCACCCTTCCTGGCATGATTAAAGGGCAGTTTCATGTGCTTTCTCCTATTAACCTGGTGCACTTGGGTATTCTTAGGCAGTGCAGCAACTGCCTCATGTACACAGACAACCCTCTCCTCTTACCTCCCAACAGTCAGATCTGTGAGAGAAGCACTTATATCACCATATTGGAAGCTATGCACTCTCCAGCCAAGACAGGACTAGCTGGTCAAGAAGAGAAGGTCAAAACCTGCACCACACCACATGGAACACATAGCCCTCCAGAACACCCACTATCACAACTCTCACATGAAAACACATAACACACACCCACCTTCACGGAGGCTCTCAATAGAAATTTACCCAAACAGCAGACACCTCCAAGACAGAAACACACTTGACCACCACAACACAGCACAAACCACAGGACACATAGCTCACCTCCACAGTGTGCCCCTCAACCTAACCCCCTAAGGCTAAACATCTTGCCCTATACACTAATCATAGGTGACTTGATACTGAGGCAGACTGATGTCCCACTCACTAGGTTTAATAAGGAGAAGGTAACAGTCATCTGTCTATCAGGTGCAAGAATCCAACACATGACACATGCACTCAGGTCACTCCACAAGTGCAGGTATGACTCTGTCATTGTACATGTCAGTGTGAATGACCTGAGATGCACCTCCCTGGACAACATGAAAAGAGACATGGTGGAGCTCTCAGATTATGTGGCCTAGGCAGGTATAACACTAGCCCTGAGCAGTATCCTACCATTTTTCATAATAATACAGCAGTACAAAAAAAATTATTGACTTTAACAATTGGCTAAGTTTCTGGTGCCATTCTAAGGGGATCCAGTATCTGTCTGCTTGGGATGACATGATTGACAGACCTCGATGCTTTGCCAGAGATGGCATGCATCTGTCACCTCTGGGTTTCTGGGTACTGGCTAAGGCTCTTGCCACCCTATAGTGCCTTTTTAGGCGGTGTTCCAAATGCCAAATTACCACTGTAACAGCTATAAATAAATGCAATCAGAGGGTCATGCTGCTCAGTGCTAGAAGTCTAAATCTCAAGATGCACTTGCTCGAAGCCTTGAAGCACTCCTCAAAATGGTGAACATCGACATTTGTGCTGTAACAGAGACCTAGTTTAAAGTGGCAGAAAGTACCCCTGTGCTACCAGGCTATAACTCATTCCACATCTTTCAGCCCCAAAACATGGACCGAAGCTCCAAAGGTGGTGGTGTCTCCATATTCATAAAGGATATGCACACCTCCAGATGAGTAGGCCAGCATAATGCATCTGAGATACTTCAGGTACAACTAACATTGTGTAAGATGATGATCTAGTTCATAGCCTGCTTTAGGTCCCCAACCATTTCCCTAGACTCTCACTCCATGTTCCTAAGCACCCTGGTATCTATCGAGGTCCAACCCAACACTCTCTTACTAGGAGACTTCAACTAAACTACTCAGGCACCAATACACTGGCCCAATGCTTCCTGGAATTCATCACTTCCAATGCCCTGGACCAGCTCATTCTGACCCCCACTAGAAGAAGCAACATCCTTGACCTAGTTATTACTAACATGGGTGACAATTGCTCTACACCAGTAATCAAGCCTTCCCTGGTCAGATCCGACCATAAACTAATCAGCATGGAAATGCACATCTCACCCACACCCCCCCGCAAAGGTAACCACCTTGAAAAACTTCTCCAAAGCTGACTTTGGACACCTAACAACAGAGGTGGCTAACTTCACAGCACCCATGCCAATGGAAAATAGCTGCATGACTGCCGAATCATACATTAATGCACTGTACGAACATGTACACAAATCTATGGAACTAGCCATACCCAACAGGACCAAGACGCTCTCCTACAAAAAAGGAAACCAATCTGGTGGTCCCCTGCCATTAATAAACTCTACAACAGAAGGAAGAAACTGTTGCAGGAAAAAGGTGAAGTCCCAAGACTGGAAAAACTCCATTATTAGCCTCAACAAAAAGTTGAGATCCCTCATCAAATCCTCTATAGCCAGCTATGAAGGCAGAATTGTGGCAGACACTAAAAACAATCATAAAGCCTTCTATAGCTATATCAATAACCTCTGTGACAATACCCAGATTTGCTCTGAGATACTGCACAATGGTACCTCCTATACTCAGCCAACATTTATTGCCAACATATTGGCCGACAGATTCAGTGCCAACTTTACCCCTCTCACCCCCCCAAAGGACCAATCACAATACTGGAAGAATGACAGGGACCTAGCATTACTGCAGCACAGGTTAAAGCTGCATTGTCCAAGGCCAAGAATACAGCTTCCATGGGACCTGATAATATACCTGGCTGTGTTCTACATGAACTACAAAGTGAACTGGCACCAAATATGTGTGCCCTGTTCAGTCACAGCCTCACTTCAAGCTTTGTCCCTACTGAATGGTCTTATCTCTCATAAAGGGGGGGGTGACTATAGACCTTGGGAATTATTGCCCCATTAGCCTGTCAAGTCTGATATGTAAAGCTATGAAGCACATTATCATGGACCTGATTAACAAAGATATAGGAAATCTCCAAACTCTAGATCCCACGCAATTTACCTTTGTGAAAGGGAGATCATGCCTGCTCAACCTGGCTGACTTCTTTGAGTCAGTCACCAGAGCAGTGCATACAGCCTACCTTGATCTGACCAAGGCCTTTGATACCACTCTTTACTCTGGAATTACTGATAACCTCACCAAACTAGGCATCAACCCCTATAACACTAGGTGGGTTGCAAAGTGGCTCACAGATAGAACACAGTGTGAAAGTAGCAGACTCCAAGTCAGACTGCCAACCAGTCACGCATGGAGTCCCACAGGGATCGGTCCTGGGTCCTCTCCTGTTCAGCATCTCCTTCTGAGAAGTCCAGGCCAACACAAAGGGACTCTGGCTGAACAAATTTGCAGACAACTCCAAGCTGGGAACCATTATTAACTCCCCAAGTGATGCAGACATCCTACAGAAAGGCCTCACTGAGACCAATGACTGGTGTCAAAACCATGGCCTTAAGCTTAACACCAAAAAATGAGTCATCATCCACTTTGGTAAAAACTCAGTTCCCACTAATTAACACATCGATGGCAGCCCACTGAACAGTGAAGGCATTATAAGAGATCTGGGGCCACAGGTTGACAGCAACCTCTCCTTCAACCACCACATTGCCACTGTGGTCAGAAAGTCCTTCTATGTGGCAAATCTCAGTACCAAGGGTTTTGCATCCAGGAAGAAAGAGGTCATTGTCTCTCTCTACTCCTCCCTCATTAGACCAATTATCGAGTATAATGCCCCATTTGGCATGTACCTCACTAGACATCTGCAACAGCTGGAGACACCACAGAAGTACCTCATGAAGAGGATCACAGGCATTAGACACATGTCCTACACAGACAGAATCAAAATTCTCCAGCTATTCTCTGTCTCATATCGCCTACTTACAGGTGATCTCTGCTTGACTTACAAAGTCATTTCTGAGCCATCTCTGTTAGAAATGCTACATCTAAAGAAATCCTAATCCCTCCGCACCACACACTCCAGAGACCTCAGCCTCATTATCATAATCAACAGAACATGCTGGAAGGACAGATTCCTCACTCAGAGACTGCCTATGCTCTGGAATAGACTTCCCATACATGTCAAGCAGAGCACCTTACTGACACTCTTTAATGTAGAGGCCTCATAACTTCACTTCCTTGTTATTTGTGAAAAACACAATATTAAGCAACAGTAATAAACTGGATCATAAATCATAACTGACATCTTAATAAAAAGTAAGGAGCCTAACTTACACCTAAAAGCTAGCCTGATAACACAAGTCATTTTTTGTTTTTACAATTCAAACTAAAATAAGAAAACAGAAAGAGTACTAATAAAACAAAGTCCAAATAAACTGAAGTGCAGATCTAGTAATTAACTAATAGGGCCAGATTCAGGAAGCCTCCGTGTAAGAGTTATAACTCTTACACGGAGGCTGCAGTGAAACTGTGTGATGTCAGCATGTCATGCATATGCATGAGGTGCATAAGGCATGCTGAATCACACTAGTAACTCTGTAACTCTTACACGGTCCGTGTAAGAGAGTAGGGGGCGTGTCTGTAGGCTAAGCCCTGCAAGCGGACACGCCCCCGGAAGACTAGAATGGCTGAAAGTAAACAGCCACGAGAGAGGCCATGGAAATGTGCATAAACACACTACACAACACATGCCCCGATAGACCATCACTGTATAAAGTGAAGAGATGTAATAAAATTAAATTAAAACCTTTTTTTTTTAAAACCCATTAAATGTTTGCTACTGTGTGCGCCCGTGTGCGCGGGTGTGCTACTAGCGCAATCACAGTTAGCAATCAGTGGAAAAGGATATAAGAACTAAATATGCAAAGTAAGCCAAGAAGTAATAGCTTAGCGGTAGAGTTGCCGGCCTAAGAGTAGGCAGGCAGGGTTCGAGCCCCCACAACAACCTTTTTTTTGTAAATAAGCACTAAAAAGCCCCCTGACAGTATTGTACACATGTAAATGTATTCCCTTTTGTAAAATGGAATGAAACGGAGCATATATTCTGAAGTAACACAATAACAAAAATAGTCAGAAATGTACTGATAGGTAAGCTGCTGTGAGACGGAGTGCCCGTAGCTGAGTAGTGTTTAAAAAGCTGTAAACTGCGTGCCTGTTGCTAGGCATCGGTTTAACAGAGTGAAACTGTTTGCAACTAGCTGTGCTTAGCTGAACATGTGTGTCACTAGCCAATTAAGGTTTATCTCAGCGCACACCGTTTGCGCGGCGCTCCCACAAGCTAACTGCCAGTGCATGCGTTAGCTCCGCGAAAAGCGCAGACCTGGTTTTAAGTGCTTAAAAGTGCTTTTGGCATGTTTGATTGACAGGTCTCAACTCATTTCTGTCAGGAAAATCAAAAATCAGTTACCAGATTCGAACCCAGGATACCATGCACTAGAGTCAAGGTACTAAACCACTAAGCCATGACAGCAATACCTAGAAATGCAGAAATAGCATATATATGGGATAAAATCCAGAATGGAGCATGATAAAGCATTTTCAGTGAAGTAGATACAATTCCAAAACGGCCAATCAGAGAAATGTGCGGAAAATCGGCATATATAAGCCCCATAGGCGGAATACACAGCAGAAACGATTGTATATCAGAGCTGCAGTCAGAATGAGTGGAGTAGGTGAGGGACGTTGCTTCGAGCACAGCGTTGGGGCGTTGAGGAGTCCAGATACATGGTCTGGCTCCTTGTCCACCATCACGAGGCCCAACTCATGCAGGGCCAGGTCTCATGGGGAGCATATAGGGCAGAGGCATGGGACCAGTTGGCTCGTGATCTGACCAGTGCTACTGGCATTCCACGCACTGGTGAGCAGGTCCGTCACCACCATGCGGACTTGAAACGACGCAAGCAAGACCAGTTGTCCGAATGGATCCAGGAGGCCCGGATATGCCCAACGCCCCACTACTGAGTAAGTTACATTTTACTTATGTATGTAAGGATTTCAACTAGCTGATACCATGGAGATGTGTAGTCCAATATTACTTCTTTTGTATTACAGCTGCAGGTGTCCGCTCTACGAATCGCGAGATGCATGCCCGTAGGCTGGTGCGGATGCGCCACCGTGCAGGTTAGTAACCCCACCCAGTACTTGTAAATAAATATTATACTGTAGCATGTATCAGAACACTGCAGTGTATTGATTAAAAGTAATATAATGTGCAAGCAAGATTTGAAAGTCTGCAGGTATGGCTGCAACAAGTTCATCAGTATGCAAGTGTAACTGGAAATATAATTGATAGAATTAAACAGTGCTGTCATACAGATGTCCCACCATTAATTAAATATAGTGTAACCTGCAGTAGTCTCAAGAGTACAGCTTCAGAATCTGAGGTAGTCACATGTGAGATATATCCCCTGTTGAAATGCTGAATCATGACAGAAGTGAGGCTGTTGGAAAGTGTTTGAATCACCACTAGTCTAACATGTGAACAAAGCCTAGAAGTAGCAACCTGAACTGTGAATTTGCAGGAAGTGTGAGACTGACAGAAAGGGCCATGTATGAATAAATAAAGTAGTAATAACCCCGGAATATATTAGCCCCAGTGTGTTTCTACAGAACTAAATGCATGTGGGAAGTACAACTTAATATACCAAACTGATTTCAGTGTGTCAGAATCTGGAATGTCTAGCCAAATGCTGTATATGGTGATCACAGTAAACAATGTGCAGATAGAATGAATGATTATCTGACAGACTAAACAGCCATAGTTGTCCCCTGTCCTGTCATCAAAGTGTAGCAGGATGATGTATCTGATCAGATTCAAAATAAGTAGGATAGTGATGTATTTGTAACAGGTGTAGCTTGACAGTCAAATAAAATTTATTTTGAAACATCAGCCTCAACTTAATTGTGTACCTATTATAAATGTAAATCAATGTGTAACATATGAATGTGTCATCACTTTCTATCTCCCCCAACCCTATAATTCCATATAACAACACCCACTAAATAATGGTATGTGAACATTTCATTAATCGTGGACATTTGTCCGTTTCAAAAATATATGCATGTCTGTTCGTGCATGTGCCCTGTTCATACCTGCAAATCTGATGGCCTGTTGCCATTAATCAACCCTGCATGTTGTTTGACTGTGTATTTCTGTTCAAATAATGCATGTGATATTGATATGCCCCTTGTTCAATGGTGTTAATATCTGGGTGTTTGTTTGATAGGAATACCAATGCATGCTGTTACAACTAATCTGAATGGAATACAATGCCACTAACCCAAACTAACATAACTACTCACAAACCTAGAACGCTTGGGAAGGCAGGTCCCAGCGGACCCACCTCTCCCACCTCAGCTGGTGACTGCACCTGGCACTAGTGCCCAGGCCGGACCCCCCTCCGGTGGCCCTGTGCCGCCTTCGGGTGGAAGCGCTGCAGGGGATGGGGCCCGTCCCCCTCTGCAAGTGTGGCCGGAGGGGTTCGTCCACTCACCCTCCGCGGTGTCCGGTCTGTGGTGCGAAGGGAGATCCAAGACACTGTTCTTGGGCCCGCACGCGAGCTCGAGGCTCGTGTGGCACAGCTAACGGCGGGGCCGTTGCCCCGCCTACACAGCCCCAGCACAGCCCGTCCTGGGCTGTGAAGGAACAGTGGCAACTGCCTACGGGTGGGGATATCAGTTCCACTGTTGCCATCTGTGGGCTCATGCATCTTGGAAATCCCAACCTCCATTTCCGTCAATTGTGTAAACCTACCACATGTGTCATACACCGCCCTGTATGCGTCTTGTCTGTCTTGTCTGTTAACCTACCCAACCTACCTCCCCAGCTATACCAACTTCCTTCACCTGACATACCACTCTCACCTGAAAAAAAAAAAAAAGGGCACTCTGTACCCACAAAAAAATTACGCCCCATACATAGCTGTCCATGTCGCACACATGTCTGCTTGACATTGAAACAGTTAATTACAATTGGCTCTACAACAACTATTAATGTTGTCCTGACACCTCTCTCAGGGGTGAAAGGTTTCTAATGTCTCACCAAAATACATGGAAATGCACAGCTGTTGCTGCCAAAGACATGGGCATCTATCGGCCTTACCTACATCCCTCCTGCAAATCCCATGCTTGTTTCCCTACTGTCTTACCCTCTTTGTGACCCCTTTTCACCACTTTCCTGTCACCCCTTTTTCTTTTCTTTCAAAAAAATTAGCTGGTGTGCGCTTGTGTTAGCGGAGCTCACCGCCAGTGCTTGCGTGAGCTCAAGCAAGCGCAGACCTGGTTTAGTGCTTAAAAGTGCCTTTATGGCACTTTGATTGACAGGTCCTGTACTCAGTTTGAAAGTTTGCTAAGAAAAATAAATTCCCACTGTTAGTCTCGAACCCAGGACCTTGGTAACATTAGTCTGTATGACCTACCACTAAGCCATGCCTGCTTTACAAGAGCACACTGCTAAAATAAATATAACATGTAATAGTAGGAATCAGTATAAAGGCAATATAGGAGATGTACTATCTAAAGCATGTCAGGTAGGGTTTTAATGGCCAAATTACTGGATTCCCATACTAGTTCAGTGTGAACAGAAACAGCCCTGCTACCTGTTAGCTTGTACATAATAATGTAAGGTAATGTACATATGTGAAGGTATGTATATCTACACATACATATATAAAAATATATATTAATACATATGAAATATAGTCGTAGGTCTCAGTAGCCATACACACTCACTACAGGAAACAGTGAACATAATTGCAGCAACCTGAATCTGCAACACAGCCTGACCCCTGTGTGACCTACTTACCCTTCTAACTGCTTAAAGGTGGCCTCAGCACTTTGATTGACAAGTCCTGTACTCAGTTTGAAAGTTTGCAAAGTAAAAAGAATTCCCACTGTCAGTCTCAAACCCAGGACCTTAGTAACAGTAGTCTGTATGACCTACCACTAAGCCATGCCTGCTTTGCAAGAACACAGTGCTAAAATAAATATAACATGTAATAGTAGGAATCAGTATAAAGGCAATATAGGAGATGTACTATCCAAAACATGTCAGGTAGAGTTTTAATGGCCAAATTACTGGATTCCCATACTAGTTCAGTGTGAACAGAAACAGCCCTGCTACCTGTTAGCTTGTACATAATAATGTAAGGTAATGTACATATGTGAAGGTATGTATATCTACACATACATATATATAAATATATATTAATACATATGAAATATAGTTGTAGGTCTCAGTAGCCATACACACTCACTACAGGAAATAGTGAAGATATATGCAGCAACCAGAATCTGCAACACAGCCTGGCTCCTGTGAGACCTACTAAGCCCTTTAACTGCTTAAAGGTGCCTCCAGCACTTTGATTGATAGGCCCTATACTCAACTCAAAAGCAGAATATGAGCATACTAGTAGGCCCTACCACAAGACCATTGTAACACTAGTCTGTATGACCTACCACTAAGCCATGACTCTCATACAGGAATATATTGCTAAATAAGTGGAACACGTAATAGTATGAGTGAAGATAAAGGCAATATAGTATGTCTACTACCCAAAGCATGTCATGCAGACTTTTATAGTCCCAATTACTGGGTTCCCATACTAGTGTAGTGTTAACAGAAACAGCCCTGCTAATTGTTAGCTTGTACCCAATAATGTCAACTAATGTACATATATGAAAGTATGTATATGTACACAGATATATATATATATATATATATATATTTATATAGCAATACATATGACATATAGTTGTAGGTGTCAGTATGCATACACACTCACTATAGGGAACAGGCAAGATAAATGCAGCAACCTGAATCTACAACACAGCATGAAGCATGGTAGATGTACTAACCTTCACACTCACAAAACACTGTCAACTGCATACCAGCATGGTCCACGCCCTACAATCTGAAAGGGCAACGCCTATCTCACATACCCTTTTATAGCAGTGTCCTGAAATCACAGTGAGACATGCAATCAGTACACACCCAGCTGCATGCAATTAGCAAATGCTGCCTTACAATTGGTGCAGAGGCCATCACATGGACCTATGCAGATACCTACAAAAGCAATGAGTACCCACACTACACTCATGCAATACATTCATTGCACAAAACCGACAGAGAAAGAGAGAGAGAGACAGAGAGAACAAAACAGAACAAAACAGAAATAAAGACAGCCAACAGCAAAACCAGCAGCAGCAGCAAACTTCAAGCAGCACCAGTGACACACCAACAGCTGCCACAAACACAGGTAATGCAAAGTAGCAGGTTAATCCTGTGTATACTGTGACACCTCCAAATGTATCATAGTTCACTATCTATAGGTATGTCCATGAGATAGGTTGTGTGTACATAGTCATGAAATATAAACATATGTAATATTGTTGTACATGTGGGCCATAACTAACACTTCCATAGCTTAGAACACAAGGCCAGTTGTGCATATGATGCAGTAGTTCCCAGGGTCAGTAGAGGTTCCTCCTCATTGGTGTGGGACCACTGTGTATGTATGGCACTGTTCAGGTACATATCCTGTAGTATGGCCAGGATTAATATCAGTCTGTCATGTGGTGCTATGTCCTCCAGGGGTGAATGTAGCACACATCCAGGGATACCATTTCGTAACAGTGATGATATGTGTTCTGCAATGATGAGGGTGGCTCTCACCTGGACATGTGAGAGGATAGGGAGGTTACAGTCATCTGGGATAACTAATAACACGTGTGTAGGACAATGGGGGTACCTGCACCTAAACTGTCTGCAACAATGTTGGCAATATCTGTGCATTTGGTGAATGTGAAGCATCTTAACACTGCAGACAACAGATGCCTTCCCGTCATGTGAATCTGCCCTGTGCTGCAGTAGCCTCCTACTATTGTTATACAATATGCCTGTATCTGTAGTCCACTGGACAGGATTAATAAGTGGTGTGCAGTTGTTCTGGGTTAGATAACTGTGTGCACAGTACATGCAGTATGTGGGATGTCTGTGGTACGCATATGCAAAGGTGCTGGCGGTGTGTGTTGTGGCTTCCACTGGCCCAGTGGGCTGCATGGATAGCATCACTGTCATAACTACTGAATAACTGTGTAATAACATGCATACATAGCAAGGTAGTGTACTGTGCTTGTGGTGTTGTTCAGATATGTATATCCAGGCTGAGTAATGTGTGTCCACATCACAGGGTTGGATGGCAGCACACATCCAGTATGTATGGATGAACACCCAGAATGTGTCAGATGTGTCACCTGTGCAGAAGTATCTGGCCATTACCTGTGCATCCCCACAACACACACACATGCAACATATGGCAGATGTACTATAGCAGTACACACATGTTCATAGGTTCATACTAGGCTATCTGCCCGAGGGCATTTACAAGCCTAGCCCATGCTTTTGTGGCTTACGCCACCCCTTTAGTATGGGGAACCATACCCATTATTTTGCTGTGCCTCTGTCGAGCAGTGACACGGAGGTAATCCCTGGGGTATATCTGCGATCTCCCATCCATTGGTCAAGATTTCTCTTGAACAAGGCTAGCGAGGTGCTCTGCCTCACATATACCGTGATTTTGTTCCACAGCATAGGGAGTCTTTGGGTGATGAATCTATCCCTCCAGCATGTCCTATTAATAGCCGTGTCGAGGTTTAAGTCTTCCGCCCTTGTGGCTCTGATGGATCTAGGTTTTTTAGGTGAAGCATATTCATCAAATCTGGGTTTGACATGGCCTTGTATGTTGGGCAAAGGTCACCTCTGAGCAAGCGGTAAGCGACTGAATAGAACATACATGGACATGCTGGAAGGGCAAATTCCTAACTGAGAGGCTCCCTTCACTCTGTAATGAGCTCGAACAGTTGAGAATGAACAGTTCATAGGTTCATACTAGGCTATTTGCCCTAGGGCATTGGTAAGCCTAGTAGAATGTGTTTGTCTGTTGCCACCCAATCACATCTTATGCTGCTATGCCCTTGTCCGACTTTAGTATACTTTGCCTCTGTCTAACAGCAACATAGAAGTGATACCTGGGGTACAACTATAATCTCCATCCACTCATCCAGATTCCTATGGAAGAGAGTCAATGAGGGACTCTGCCTAACCAGTAGTGTGAGCTCATTACAGAGTGAAGGGAGCCTCGGTTAGGAATATGCCTCCAGCATGTCCATGTATGTCAGTGCTGAGGTCCAGCTCTCCTGAGCATGTGGCTGTATGGGACTCTGATTGCCTGAGGTGCATCACGTTCATTACTGCTAGGTAGGACATGGCTGTATATGGCATGCACAGATTGCCTCTGAACAGGCAGTATGCCACTGAGTCCAGCTGGATTCACTTTACCTGGGCAGCATATGACATCTGTGTGAGCCATTGCATCCCTTGATGATGTACTGTTGTCCTGTACCAGTTGCTGTAGGTGTCTGGTTAGGTACATCCCAAAAGGTGCATTGTACGCAATTATAGGCCTGATGATGGATGAGTACAGAGGCACAATGACCTCCCCTGCCATACATGTGAATCAGTCATGATTAGCTGGGCTATATAACATGTCTGTCAATCCACGTTGGCCATGTGGTAGACAAATGACAGACCGCTACCATGTTTCTTCCCCAGGTCCCCAACTACGTCTTCTGTACTCAATGGCCTAACACCTATGTTGTACTGTGCCACCAATGTCGAGGCATGGGAATCTGCATTGAATACTGATACTCCCCCTCCCTTGTTCAAGTGTTGTGGCCGACAAGAATGGTAACAGCTATAACGTGGTAGTACTGGTGTGCTCCTGTGAAACCTGAAACAGGTTCATGTTACTGCACAGATATCGATGTCCAGAATGCTAGGTAGGGTTTTGGGTGCGTGCATCCTTGGGTCTAGACGTCCAGTGTTGAGTAGCATCACTCTTACTTCCTCATCCTTTGTGAAACAAATGGATGTGGGTTTGCCTTATGAGCCTTGCCTAATACAGGCACTATGGGTGTAGCAGGAGGCTCCGCCAAATATCAATAGGACTGTGGTGACAGGTGCAAGCTGTCCCTAGCAAAGCATACCACCCCAAGATGGCAGGCATTGGCACACCTGTGAATGACACCAGTATGTCAGTCAATTGTTGGAAGGGATCATCGTGCCTTGATATTGTGGCATTGTTCTAGGTGAGGGTAGGATGCTACTCAAGGTCAGGGTCAAACTGTCTCGTGCGACGTGCTCAGAGAGCTCTGTAATGTCTCATGTCATGTAGTCCAGGGAGGAATGTGTCAGGCCATTCACAGCAGCATGGACATTGACTGAGTCATACCTGTACCTGCCTTGGGGTTACCTGACTGTTTGTGTTATGTGGCAGTTCATAGTGCCTGACAGGCTGCACACCGTGACCCTCACCTCGTTAAGCCTGGTGAACGTGATGTGAGTGTGCCTGATGATAGAGGCACCTAGTACAGGTGTATGAGGTGTGTTGTTAACTGTTAATGGCTGTGAGTGTTCAGCACATTGGCTTTGTGTGATATGTGTTGCACATGTTCGTTTATGTGGTAGTGGTTGCCTGGATGTCTGCTTAGGAGGTCTCTGCTGCATAGGCAGAGCTGTGGTCTGAGCCTACAAGTATGATCATGTGTGATCATGTGTTAGGTCCGCTGTTGTGGTAGGTCTACATGAGACTGGAAGTATAGTGAGTGATCCCCTTTGCCACGTGACTGGTTATGGCGGTATTGACTAGACAGAGCCTAGCCTCCAGTCTGGTATATGGTTGCATCACTCACATGAGTTTGAATTTGTTGTTAGGAGGAGGGGTTGTCTGTGTACATGCATCTGTTCTAACATTGTCTCTGGAGTACCACACTCACCAGCTGGACTGAGAAGGAACTGACAACTGACCTCTGGACATGCTAGAATACTATTGTGAACTCTGTAATCACTAATGATTGAAAACAAGGTCCAGTGGGGAGTGAGGGTGTACTGACATTACCTACAACTGCTGACTGATATAAAAGCGTCAGTGAGCAAATGCCAGGTAACCTAAGTGCAATGTGTCACAATGAAGTAAATGCAACAATGACAAGCAGTCACTTGCTGTCATGTGTAACATGGAAGTACGTACAGTAAGCAATGCAGATAACAGTAGTGAGTCACAGATGTGTTGCAAAAATGTGTACTATGTGGAAGTAGCATACCAGTGAAATAACAAGCTAACAGATAACAAGCATATAAAAAAGGTAGATGCAGGAGGCCTGGATGTAGTGTTTGCTACAACAAACAAGGTGTAGCAATGTCAGTAAGATACAGCTCAGATATGCAGGCACTATAAACCTGAAACCAGATGTCCCCAGCTATGAATGGCAGAGTACAGCCTATTGTCACACATGGGTGCAGACCACAAACCTCGTTAATGTTAAATAACTGGCCTGAAGGCCAACTGCCCATACCAGAAGTAATACACTTGTACACTGGGCCCACAATCAGCAGTTCCCAACTTCAATGGATGAAAGATATGTGTCCTGCCACCACAGTGCTTGCCACCAACCTCCCTAATGTAAAACAACTGGTCTGAAGGCCAAGTACTTAGTACAAATGACATAGAATGATAGCTACACTGTAATCAGGTTTTAACCAATCAGTAATAAGTAGAAGTTAACACTACCTGTATAGAATGTGTACCATGTATTGTTGAGATACTATGCTGATAACCTGTTTGTGTACCTTTCCAGATAGACATGGCACCTAAGTGGAATCCTCCCTACTCTGGTGCAGAGGATGGCGTGATCCACCAGAGCCTGGTGCGTGACTATGCCATCCTGTTCTCACGCACCACCCAGAATCAGCAGGAGAGGTCTGCACTGTGGCAAAACCTTGTTAGCAGGATAAATGATGTTGGCATGCATGATAGGACATATGAGCAGGTGAGACATCACTGCAGTGATTTGATAAGAAATGTCCGCCAGCGTGCTGCAGATATCCGCAGGCAACAGGCTGCCACAGGTGGGGGTGGCCACACATCCCCTCATCAGACAGGAGGGGCTACTGCTAAGTGTTGTGGATCCAGCCCCAGAATAACAGCAACCATCATGCATCCTGATGGAGGTTGGATCCACACAGCAGCAAGACAGCGGGCGTGCAGGTAAGATGCCATATTCATTTATTGTTATTACTTTTACATTTGTTGACCCAGATAGTCTAGCTGGATATAAGTTCATTTTCAGTAGAGGCCTGTGGAGAAAAGCTCCACACGTAACGTAATAAAGGCAGACAGACAAGTTGTCATTACAGACAGCCAACATAATAGAATTGTACACCAGCCTGTTAATTAAATCAGCATACATGTAAGGAAGTCAAACAGTTTAGAGTCATACACAATGTACCGTTGGTTTCAAAGCAATCCTACCTAAAGCATAATGGTTATGCAATAAGGCAAAAGCCATATACATAATAGTTAGGGCTCAGAAGGGTAGAGAAGTAGAAGGAGTATGACAGATACAATGATATGGAAGAGGCAGGAGTCAAGAAGGGAAGTGAGGAAAAGAAGGAAGATAGTCAAGAGGAGGTGGGAGGGATGGGAGAAGTAGGTCAGAGCATAGAAGGACATCACGGTGAAAGAAACAGGGTAGAAGCTAGTTTCTATGCACAATGAGGGGTTAAAGGTGAAGAGAGGGTAGGGAGAGGGACGTTAGCCTGGACTCCAAGAAGAACAAAGCCAGTGGGTTTGGAAGTACAGTTTGAGTTGACGTTTGAAGAGAGGTAAGGGTGAGATTAGAGTTAACTCCTGGTATGTACATATGACTGTTCTGTACGCTGTTACTTCATGCACGCATAAGGTGTGCATGTGGTATGTATCTGTCATCATGATATATATACAGACATGATGTGCAGCTGATGTGTATAAGGGAACTAGTGTACTACTGTACTGTATCATGTGCAAAATGAATGGCACACATGTGCCCACTGACATTACTCTCTTCACACTTCCAGGTCCCTCCCATGTAGCAATGAGGCAGGCCATACATGCTGGTGAGTCTTTATAAAATTATCTGTAAAACAATTTATAAAACTAGGAAGAGTAGTGTAACTCTGTAGTAGACATGCTGGTGACTGTGTTCACAATAACTGTAATTGACAGGTAGTAAATTGAGTAGTGTAACATGGTACTGATGTGTGTGTTTACTGTGGGGTGTGCATGTGTGCAAGTGTGCCTGTGCCCAAGTGTGCATGTGTGTTAGTGTCCATGAGTGCATGTGTCCATTTCTGAATGTGTGCATAAGTATTGAAGTGCATCTCTTTGAAATATGTATTGAGACTGTAATCTGTGTTCCATGTTTTCCTCCGTAGGTTCTGGTGCTGCTCTGGTGACCTGCAGCAGGGAACCTGAATCTTGTGCCCCAGGTACTGATGATGATGAAATGTCTGTAATGGTGCAGGAAGGTGTGTCTGGGTCCGCCATTGGTCAGCCAATTGACAGTACACAGCTTTCAACCCGTCAATGCGCACAGTCATCCTGCCATTACATCCTTTGTCACCATTGTCCCTAGGTGATGGACAGTCAGCAATGGGCATAGATCAGGGTAATGTGGTACCTGTGGTACATGCATCCTCACAAGGCAGCCATGTGCAGAGGCCTCCAATGGTACCACGCAGACAGTCGCCCATGGGTTCTCGTGGGGGCATAGGTGGCGTACTGCCTCTGGCCGGCGTGCCCAAGGAGGTATGTCAACCTCCACTATGTTTAGAACTGTCATGCAGGCACAGGCACGTATGGAAGGTACACCAGACAGGGTCTGAGGGAGCTGAGAGCATGTCGCATAGCCATGACAGGCGGCATGAGGCGAATGCACCCTACTAAGTCCGACAGGGGGGGCTGAAGCTGTCCCCTGGATAAAGTTTTCAATTTTAAAAGTTGGGGAAAGGCCGGGGGAAAAAGCTACATAGCATAAAAAGGAGACAGACAAGTTGTTTACAACAAACAAATAGAATTGTAACAGCTAATAATCACATAATGGGTCCCCAGCTATGAATGGAAAAAGTACATATTGGTCAGAAGGGTGAGAAGTAGAAGGGGTTGACAATACAACTGCCCATACCAGAAGTAATACACTTGTACACTGGGCCCACAATCAGCAGTTCCCAACTTCAATGGATGAAAGATATGTGTCCTGCCACCACAGTGCTTGCCACCAACCTCCCTAATGTAAAACAACTGGTCTGAAGGCCAAGTACTTAGTACAAATGACATAGAATGATAGCTACACTGTAATCAGGTTTTAACCAATCAGTAATAAGTAGAAGTTAACACTACCTGTATAGAATGTGTACCATGTATTGTTGAGATACTATGCTGATAACCTGTTTGTGTACCTTTCCAGATAGACATGGCACCTAAACGGAATCCTGCCTACTCTGCTGCAGAGGATGGCGTGATCCACCAGAGCCTGGTGCGTGACTATGCCATCCTGTTCTCACGCACCACCCAGAATCAGCAGGAGAGGTCTGCACTGTGGCAAAACCTTGTTAGCAGGATAAATGATGTTGGCATGCATGATAGGACATATGAGCAGGTGAGACATCACTGCAGTGATTTGATAAGAAATGTCCGCCAGCGTGCTGCAGATATCCGCAGGCAACAGGCTGCCACAGGTGGGGTGGCCACACATCCCCCCTCACCAGACAGGAGGGGCTACTGCTAAGTGTTGTGGATCCAGCCCCAGAATAACAGCAACCATCATGCATCCTGATGGAGGTTGGATCCACACAGCAGCAAGACAGCGGCGTGCAGGTAAGATGCCATATTCATTTATTGTTATTACTTTTACATTTGTTGACCCAGATAGTCTAGCTGGATATAAGTTCATTTTCAGTAGAGGCCTGTGGAGAAAAGCTCCACACGTAACGTAATAAAGGCAGACAGACAAGTTGTCATTACAGACAGCCAACATAATAGAATTGTACACCAGCCTGTTAATTAAATCAGCATACATGTAAGGAAGTCAAACAGTTTAGAGTCATACACAATGTACCGTTGGTTTCAAAGCAATCCTACCTAAAGCATAATGGTTATGCAATAAGGCAAAAGCCATATACATAATAGTTAGGGCTCAGAAGGGTAGAGAAGTAGAAGGAGTATGACAGATACAATGATATGGAAGAGGCAGGAGTCAAGAAGGGAAGTGAGGAAAGAAGGAAGATAGTCAAGAGGAGGTGGGAGGGATGGGAGAAGTAGGTCAGAGCATAGAAGGACATCACGGTGAAAGAAACAGGGTAGAAGCTAGTTTCTATGCACAATGAGGGGTTAAAGGTGAAGAGAGGGTAGGGAGAGGGACGTTAGCCTGGACTCCAAGAAGAACAAAGCCAGTGGGTTTGGAAGTACAGTTTGAGTTGACGTTTGAAGAGAGGTAAGGGTGAGATTAGAGTTAACTCCTGGTATGTACATATGACTGTTCTGTGCGCTGTTACTTCATGCACGCATAAGGTGTGCATGTGGTATGTATCTGTCATCATGATATATATACAGACATGATGTGCAGCTGATGTGTATAAGGGAACTAGTGTACTACTGTACTGTATCATGTGCAAAATGAATGGCACACATGTGCCCACTGACATTACTCTCTTCACACTTCCAGGTCCCTCCCATGTAGCAATGAGGCAGGCCATACATGCTGGTGAGTCTTGTTAAAATTATCTGTAAAACAATTTATAAAACTAGGAAGAGTAGTGTAACTCTGTAGTAGACATGCTGGTGACTGTGTTCACAATAACTGTAATTGACAGGTAGTAAATTGAGTAGTGTAACATGGTACTGATGTGTGTGTTTACTGTGGGGTGTGCATGTGTGCAAGTGTGCCTGTGCCCAAGTGTGCATGTGTGTTAGTGTCCATGAGTGCATGTGTCCATTTCTGAATGTGTGCATAAGTATTGAAGTGCATCTCTTTGAAATATGTATTGAGACTGTAATCTGTGTTCCATGTTTTCCTCCCGTAGGTTCTGGTGCTGCTCTGGTGACCTGCAGCAGGGAACCTGAATCTTGTGCCCCAGGTACTGATGATGATGAAATGTCTGTAATGGTGCAGGAAGGTGTGTCTGGGTCCGCCATTGGTCAGCCAATTGACAGTACACAGCTTTCAACCCCGTCAATGCGTACAGTCATCCTGCCATTACATCCTTTGTCACCATTGTCCCTAGGTGATGGACAGTCAGCAATGGGCATAGATCAGGGTAATGTGGTACCTGTGGTACATGCATCCTCACAAGGCAGCCATGTGCAGAGGCCTCCAATGGTACCACGCAGACAGTCGCCCATGGGTTCTCGTGGGGGCATAGGTGGCCGTACTGCCTCTGGCCGACGTGCCCAAGGAGGTATGTCAACCTCCACTATGTTTAGAACTGTCATGCAGGCACAGGCACGTATGGAAAGGTACACCAGACAGGGTCTGAGGGAGCTGAGAGCATGTCGCATAGCCATGACAGACGGCATGCATGATGTTGCGAATGCTATCCGTAACTTCACAGATGTCGTTGACAGACGTTGTGGGGGCATAGAACAGCTGCTCCACAACCAGATGTCCATGGGCCAGGGCGATGGTGTGCGTTTGCGATGTCGACGTGGCCGTATGCCAGCAAGAGCACCAGCTGGCAGTGGCCGCGGACGACAACAGGCCCACTCGCGCGCCTCAAGTGCCAGCACCAGCCCCAGCAATGCTGGGTCTGTGCTGTCATCAAGATGCCCCAGGACACCACGTGCACGTGGCTCTGGACAGTCCCAACAGGGAACTGTGTCCAGTCAACACACCCCTGCTTCTGATGACAGTACCCAGTCTGGGTTAGTACCGGATACGGCCCGTAGCACCCCTGCCAGGCACAGGTACCGTGTCCGTGCCCACAGACACTGATCTGGATGACCTGACAGGTGCAGTCTGTGGCTGTCCACAAAACCCTGTACATGGCAGCCATTATGTGGGACTGTGTGCGTGCTTACACACATGCAGAAACCTGGAAACCTAACACCTAGGGCAAACACATACACACACACACTGCACCAACAACGGTCCACCCTGTACTGCTGCCCCTCACAAACACACATACACACACATGTCAATTGGTGTTACCAGTGGCGGCTTGGGCATACCTAACCCACACCCTGTGCATATGATGACACTGTGCCACCTCCTGCATACTACAACATCAGTGCAGGTAAAGGTAAACACGTTGCTGATGCACAGGGTGACTACATAGATGTGTATAAGTAGTAACATGTTGGTAACTGTTGACTGTTGCAGTATAAATGTGTGTATATCCCAGCAGTCCTGCTGCAGTAACTGTATGAATGTCCTCAATTGTTATCTGCACCCATACTACTTAACAAAGTGTACCAGCTGCACACCATCACATGCTAACATTGACTATGGCAATGCGCATCTTGTGCTGTTATGTAGATTCAGCTACATGTATCTGTTCTGTCACACATGCATCTATACACACCCTGCTACCCACACAGATGCACACACTCACCTGCCATTCCCATTATTTATCACCCTACATGAGTAGCTGTTGATACATGACAGGTACACATTTCAGAAGTGCACTATGTTGTTTACTACTGGCATCCCCTTCTCTACCTGTACTCACAGGGTTCAGGCAACCTCATCAGTTGGAAGATGTAATGTGCATCAGGTACTGTAGTACCCTGATTGCCACAGCAAACATGTTTCCCATACGGAAATGCACACACAGACACATCCCACATCCACACACTTGCCACATTCAGGCTTCAGAATACTATCTAGGTATATTCGGGTACATGTGCGTGTTACAGTAGCATGTAACACTATACTGAGTACTGGCAGTTACTTGTCTGTTGTCATGTTGTTTGTATAGAATAAAAGAATTGTTTGATTATCCTACTCCGTTTTGTGGACATTACTTGAAGAAGTGTTACCTTACATGTGTTATCAGTACCACCACCTTCTGTTTTGTAGTTTTGTTTGTATAGGGTGCTATCAACATCACTACTTGTTAAGGGTAATGACCACCCTGCAGTGCATAGCCCCATGTGGCAAAAGCCACATCCCACCCCATCATTGTGCACACACACTAACCCCACCAACAGTAAAACACATACTTTCCATTTGCAAGATTCAAACCCATACCTAACTGTGCAATGACAGTAGAAACAGACACATTAGCAGAGTGTGCTATTTGCAGTAGTTGGAGAAATCCTTACTAATGCTGTACTTAGAGGGTGCTGACATCATCTGTGTGTAGGAGGAGGGATGTGCACCCTGTAGTGTGTTCTCCCAGTTGGCAAAAGGCAGTTAACCCTCCCCGCATAGTGCACACACATAAACCACACTCACACTAACACACATACATTCCCTTTGCAGGATTCAAACCCCTACCTAGCTATGTTAAGACACTACAGACGGATGCATTAGCACAGTGAGCTATTCGCATTACTGAGGGATTTCTTTTCCCCTGATATACTTATAGGGTGCTGACATCATCAGAGTCTAGAAAGCTGTGGTGTGTTTTCCCAGTTGCCAAAAGGGATGTTCCTTTCATACACACTTACACACACACTTACCCCCCTTCACACATACTTGCCACCTGCTGGATTCAAACCCCTACCTAACTATGTTATGACACTACAGACGGACGCATTAGCACAGCGCGCTATTTGCATTACTGGGGAGTTTCCTTTCCCCTGATATACTTATAGGGTGCTGACATCATCAGAGTTTAGAAAGTGGAATGATCATCCTGTGGTGTGTTTTCCCAGTTGCCAAAAGGGGGGTTTCTTTCATACACACTTACCCCCCTTCACACACACTTGCCACCTGTTGGATTCAAACCCCTACCTAACTATGTTATGACACTAGAGACGGACGCATTAGCACAGCGCGCTATTCGCATTACTGGGGAATTTCCTTTCCCCTGATATACTTATAGGGTGCTGACATCATCAGAGTTTAGAAAGTGGAATGATCATCCTGTGGTGTGTTTTCCCAGTTACCAAAAGGGATGTTTCTTTCATACACACTTACTTACCCCCCTTCACACCTGCTGGATTCAAACCTCCTACCTAATTATGTTATGACACTAGAGACAGACGCATTAGCACAGTGCGCTATTCGCATTACTGGGGAATTTCCTTTCCCCTGATATACTTATAGGGTGCTGACATCATCAGAGTTTAGAAAGTGGAATGATCATCCTGTGGTGTGTTTTCCCAGTTGCCAAAAGGGATGTTTCTTTCATACACACTTGCCACCTGCTGGATTCAAACCCCTACCTAACTATGTTATGACACTAGAGACGGACGCATTAGCACGGCGCGCTATTTGGATTACTGAGAAAATACTTTTCTCCAATATACTTATAGGGTGCTTACATGATCAGTGTCTAGAAAGGGGGATGAGCATCCTCTGGTGTGTTTTCACATTTGCTAGGGGTAACATTTGGACCAAGTGTGTGAGCATGCCCAGTTCAGCCTTCCGTGGCATGTTGTGAAAGATGTCTCATTTATCTAAGTGTGTGAGCATGCCCAGTGTGGGCTTTACATATGTTGAACTCTGCAGCCCATCACATTTGTGGATGAGTGTGACCTTCAACAAATACCTGAAGTTTATGGTTGTGTGTTCTGTGCCATGTTGTGTAGTTACTGTCGAATGCTTTTTGTGTGAACAAAACAGGGAGTATACTGTGCCTGCAGGTTTTGCATGGGATACTTTGCACACAATTGTCAACATCCGTTCATACTGACCTAACACTGTAGCACTGTCTAGTGTAGTGTTTCAGTACTTTCACTGTGGTGGTCAGTATCCTGGCCTTTAGTCCTATCACTGCTTTACATTTCCATAGTGTGCACAACAGCCTGGTTTGGGTCCAGTTGTGCACATCTGCACAAAGGCAGTGCCTCTACAGACCCTGTTAATTGCTGCCCCATAAGCTTAGCAAGTGTAGTCTGCAAATCTATGGAGAGGATCATAATTGAGCTCATAAACAAAGATATAGGGGACATGCAGACATTGTACCCATCCCATTTTGGCTTGGTCAGGGGCAGATCATGCCTTTTGTACTGGGTTGACATCTTCAAATTGGTCACTTAGGCCATTGTTGGGGAAAGGCAGTCCATACAGCCTACCTTGGCCTTGCAAACACTTTCAACACAATACTCCACTCAGGTATTGTGGAAAACCCTAACAACTGAAATGTAAACCCATATGTCACAAGATGGGTTGCAAACTGGCTTAAGGATCGGGACCCACAGGGTTAGAGTTGCTGGCACTATGTTAGACTCCAGGCTGGTCACAGGTGGTGTCACACAGGGCTCAGTCCTTGGCCCCATTGTTTGTCATGTACTTCCCAGAAGTACAGGCCAACATGGGAGGACTTTGGATGACAATGTTAGCAGATGACTGCACACTGGGCACCATAGTGGACAGTGCATCACACACAGATATCCTTCAGAAGGGACTCACAGTAACTGATAGCTGGTGCCAGGGCCATGGCCTGAAGTCAGAGTGCACAACATGTGTAGACATACCCTTCAGGAAAAGCAAGGTGACCCCAAGCTACCATATAGGTGGCAATCCTCTAAGCACAGAGGAGGTTATCATGGACCTGGGGACCCAGGTTAACAGTCACCATTCTTCCGAGACTCACATTGCTAAAGTGGCTAGGAAGACCTTCTACATTGCCCACCTGATCAGGCTGGGATTCACATCCAGATCTAGTGGGTCATTGTTCCCTGTACTCTTCACTTATCAGACCGGTGATCGAGTCGAATGCCCTATTCTGGCTGTATCTCACACAACATCTGCAGCAATTGGAGACACCCTGACTGTCCCCCACCTAAAGGATCAAGGAACCCCAACAGCTGTCATATGCTGCCAGATTGACGACACTCACACTCTATTCACTCACATACCGTCTGCTTAGAGGTGACATGTGCCTGACATGCAAGGCCATGTCCAAACAGAGATTAATGGGCATGCCCCACCTCAGACTCAGAAGATCCACCTGAACCACTAGTGCAGGTGACTTACACCTTAGCAGGGATGTATGTTGGACATGTTGGAGGGATGGAGTTATCACTCGGAGACTCCTATGCTGTGGAATACAATCCTGGTCCATTTGAGGCAGAGCACCTTGCTGGCTGTGTTCAAGAGGTATCTTGACCTAATGCTAGTCGGAGAATGTGTTTGTCCATCAACACATTGTAAGCGTAGTTCGACATGTCATATGTCTTGTTTAGTATACTGTGCCTCTGTCTACCTGTGACATAACATTGATACCCAGGGTAAACCTCCCATCTCCCATCCACTCATTAGGATTCCTGTTGAGGGGACTCAACCAGTGTCTCTATGGACAACCTGTACTGGTAGTTTACTCATGTGTGGGGTGGCTTCTGTGTTTTGGATAATGCAGTACAGCCTGTCCTATATATGTCAGTGCTGGGGTTCAGGTCCCTCATGTGCATAGCTCCCTGCCATTCAGATTGTACAAGGTGCAGCATGTGCATTGATTCCAGCTTGGACATGGCTTTCTACATCAGGCACAGCTTGCATCTGGGTGGACAGCATGGCAGTGTGTGGAGCTGCACTCTGTTTAATCAGACTACACATTACATGTGTTCCAGCTCTGTCATACTCCTGGTGAGGTACTGTTGTGGACTTTACAGGTGCTGGATGTGTGTGCATGAGGTACACCCACAGGGGCTGTTGTGGTCATTTCTAATGCTGATGAAAGATAACTGCAGAACCAGAATGACCTCCCCTTAGCTAGATGTCAGACAGCATGGACCATACAATCACAACTGAAAACAGGACCCTCTCCACAAAGGGAAAGTGTCCTGTCTGGTGGACCCCAGCCATAAACAAACTGTATGACAGATGAGGGTTACTAATGCAAGACAGAGCTACATCTCCAAAAGGGAAGACAGCTGTGATCAGCACTAGTAGAAAGCTACATTATCTCATAAAGACATGCAAGGTCAACTTGGCGACATAAATCACCAAAGACAATGAAGGTAACCACACTGCTTTCTTCAGTTATGTCAGACACCTGGTTGTGAACCCTCGGATATGCTCAGAGTTGGTACACAACAACATATATTCCAGTGACCTGACAGATATTGGCAACATTCCGGACAGCTGGAGTGCGATTTACCGCCTCCCTCACCCCCAAAACAAGATAGTTATCACTGCTGTATGTAACCTCACTGTCATCTTGGATGTCCATGTGAGAGCCACACTCAGCAAAGACAAGTACACAGCATCCATGGGACCTGCTGGTATCTCCAGTTGCATGCTATGTGAACTCCAGAAGGGCTGGACCCATATATACAACTGCTATTTAACCTTAGTCTTGCTACAGGATATGTACCTGAACACTGGCATACGGCAACAGTGGTCCCACTCCACAAGGGGATGCCTCCACAGACCATGGCAACTACCACCACACAGGCTTAACCAGCCTTGTCTGCAAAGATATGGGAGGAGTCATGGAGCTCTTACACAGACACATTACTGACCCACGGACCCTTGTTCCCACCTAGTTCAGCTTTGTACAGGGCAGATCCTGCCTTTTGCACCTTTGCACCCGAAAAGTACCTACCATGAAGATCAGGGTTCTTCAACACATGTCATATGCTTCCAGAATAGAGGAAGTCCAGCTTTGTTCAGTGTCATACCGCATACTTACAGGTGACCTATGCCTGACATACAAGACCATGTCCAATCAGGATTTGGTGGACATACTCCACTGCAAGCAATCCAAATCCACCAGAGCCATGAGAGCTGAGTATTTGAACCTCAGCACATACATGTATAGGACATGCTGGAGGGACAGAGTCATAACTCAGAGGCATCTCACACTCTAGCAGAGTATCCCAGTTCATGTTTGACAGAGTCCCTCACTGACTCTCTTCAGGAGACATCTGGACAACTGCATATGAGACAGAGGCACAGACTAGACAGAGACACAGTCATGTTATTCAATTACGTAAGGGGGTCATAATGTGTCACTACTAAGTCAGAGGCACAATATTCAGAATCTATTCTGTACACTTATTACCACTATAAGGGTGGCAATAGCCACATCACTATGGCTAGGCTTATACATGCACTAGGGCAGATAGCCTAGTAGTACACTATGACACTATGAAACACTGGTGTATGTGTAGCTATTGTCAATCAAACAGTATGATGTGGCTTGGGGGCTTGATATCTCCCTGTATTCCAACATTGTTTTGTCTATTCCTTCTAGCATGTCTAGGGATCAGTTGCTAGTGTCCTCTCCTGCTCAGCTGGTGAACCTGGGAATATTGAGGCACTGTTACAGTTGCCTCATGTACACTGACAACCCTCTCCTTCTGCCATAAAACACACATACATGTGAGAGATGCAACTATATAGCCAAAGTGGAGGCTGAGCTCTCTCAACATAGGACTAGCAAGACCAGAGAGAGGTGAAGGTAACCACACACACATCTTTAATCCAGTCTCACATGGCACTGTCACAACTTAAGATCATACACATAGACACACAGAGACACTCTCGGAGGCTCTGATCAGAAGTCTACCAGAATGGCGGTGGCCACCACAGCAGACACTCACACAACTGCCTCCACAGGGCACAGCACATGCAACACATTGACCACAGAGTTGGTGTGCCAAACAGTCACAGCCCTTAAGGCCAAACACAATGCCGGACACACTTGTCATAGGTGACTCCATAGTCAGACACACTGATGTCCCACTCACCAGATCAGGTACAGAGGAGGTCACAGTAAGCTGCCTATCGGGCACTGGAATCCACCACATAATGCAAGCACTCAGGTCACTAAACTGCAAGTACAGGTCTGACCCGGTCATAATCCATGCTGGTGTGAACGACCTGAGATGTACCTCCCTGGACTACATGGAAAGAGACATAGAGGATCCCTCTGATTATGTAGGCCAGGCAGGTATGACCCTGACCTTCGGCAGTATCCTACCTTCACCAAGTATGATGCCACATAAACAGAGACAAGATGATCAGCTGTAGTATTTTGCTTAGACTATGGTGTCATTCTAAGGGGGTCCAATGTCTGTCTGCCTGGGATGACATGCTGGACAGGCCACGGTGATTTGCAAGGGACGGCTTGCACCTGTCACCCCTGGGCTTCCGGATTTCAGATGATGCTCTTGCCACCCCCATTGTGCCTTTTTTATGCAAGACTCAGATTCTCCACCTACCACCCTAGAACACAGTAAAGGAAAGACACTAAGGGTAATGCTGCTCAATGCCTAAGGTCTCAACCTCAAGCTGCACACACTCTATGCCCTTCTCAGTATGTAGCACATTGATGTCTGTGCTGTGCCTGAAACCTGGTTCACAGCTTCTGACAGCACCCCGGCACTATCGGGTGTTACCTCATATCATGCATTCTGGCACCAGCATCCCGACAACACCAAGAAGGATGGTGGGTGTCCATATTCATTAAGGACACCCTCACCTCATGGTTGGTGGCAACACACGATGCATCAGAGACCATCCAGGTGCCAGTGACCGTAGGCAAGACTGCTCTGCAGTTTGTAGCATGTTACATGCCACCCGCTCAAACTCAGGTACCTCACACAGCTATCCTGCAAACACTGAAGGGGATAAATGTATCTCAAAACACCATCCTACTGGGTGATTCCAACTATCCACATATAGACTGGGATCACTAATCATGCCACAACACTCTAACACAAAGGTTCCAAGAGTTCATACACTGAAATGCCATGGAACAACTGGTCCCAATCCCCTCAAGTGGAGGCAACATACTAGAACACATCATCACGAACATGGGGTCACACTGTTCAACACCAGACATATACCCATCATTGGTGAGATCAGATCATGGACTATTCTCAGTGGAGTCCACATCCCACCCACACCCCAGATGGGAAATGAAACGGTGAAGACCTTCTCAAATGCCGACTTCACATTTCTGAGGACTGGTGTGGTCTCTTTCAAGGCCCCCAGGCCAGCAGACACCATTACCCAAGCCACTGTATCACTTAGAAATGCCTTCTACCAGCACCTCCAGGACTGCATGGTTCAGGCAATCCCAAATAATAATGACTCTTTGTACCACAGGCAAGCATCCAGTCTGGTGGACCCTAGCCATAAACAAGCTGTACAACACAAGGAAGGAGCTACTACAAGATAGAGCGTAATCCGTAGGGGGGAAGGCACCCCTGCTCATTGTGAGTAAAACACTGGGTTCCCCCATACAATCATCCGAGGCATGTTTTGAGAGTAAACCCACTCAGGACTCCAGGGACAATCATGAGGCCTTTTTTACCTATGTTTGAAACCTGGGAGGAAACTCCCAGATATGCTCAGACTTAGTTCAGAATAATGTTGATATCACTGCACCTACAGACATTGGCAACATACTGACTGACAGGTTCAGTGCAGATTTCTCCCCCTCCCCCCAACTGGGGTATGTACACCAGAGGATTGTAGCCCCCACAAACATCTCCACTGCTGGGGTGGGAACTGCTCAATCCAAGGCAGAAAACACTTTATCCATGGGACCAGATGGTGTCCCCAGTTGTGTGCTCCATGAACTCAATGAGTAATTACACCGCAGTTAGGGCAGCTGTTTAATCTTAGCCTTACCTCAGGATATGTTCCCAAGGAGTGGCATACAGCAATGGTGGACCCACTTCACAAAGGAGGTGCCTCCACCAACCCCAGAAACTACCATCCCATCAGCTTGACAAGCCTGTTCTGCTAAGCTATGGAGAGGATCATAATGGGAATTCTAAATGAAGACATAGGGGACTTGCAGACATTGGATCCAATCCAGTTTGGCTTTGTCAAGGGCAGATCATGCCTTTTAAACTTGGTTGACTTTTTCAAAACACTCACCCAGGCCATTGGCGTGGGCAAGGCAGTCCACACAGCCTACCTTGACCTGGCAAAGGCTTTCGACACAATACCCCACTCAGGTATCATTGAAAACATCACCAGCTTAATTGTGAACCCATACATCACAGCATGGGTTGCAAATTGGCTAAGTGACGGAACACACAGGGTCAAAGTTGCTGGTGCCAGTTCACACTCCAGAGCTGTCACAAGTGGTGTCCCACAGGGCTCAGTCCTGGGCCCACATTTGTTCAGTATCTACTTTTCAGAAGTACGAGCAAACACAGGAGGATTATGGCTGACAAAGTTTGAAGATGACTGCAAACTGGGAAGCATAGCTGGAAACCCATCTGACACAGACATCCTTCAGAAGGGTCTCATAGACACAGATAACTGGTGCCACGGCCATGGCCTTACATTAAACACTAAACAATGCATAGCCATACCCTTCAGGAAGAACAAGGTTCCCACTACTTCCCATCTAGGTGGCAATCCTCTAAGCACAACGTAGGTTATCAGGGACCTGGGCACCCAGGTTGACAGTGACCTTTTGCTTGACACTCACATTGCCAGGGTAGTTTGGAAGGCCTTCTACATTGGCCACCTCATCATGCAGTGATTCACATCTAGATCAAGGGAGGTCATCGTTCCCCTGTACTCATCACACCAATGATTGCATACACTGCCCCATTCAGATTGGATGGGCCCACAAATTCCTCGACAGGAGGTGAAAGGGTCTCAAACATATTTCTTATGCTGCCGACTGAAGGAATTCCAGCTGTATTCAGTCACTTACTGACTGCTCAGAGGTGATCTGTGCCTGACATACAAGGCTATGTCCAACCCAGACTTTATGAACATGCTTCACCCCAAGACCTCTACATCCATCAGAACTACAAGGACAGGAGACCTAAACCTCAACACAGATATTAATAGGATGTGCTGGAGGGACAGATTCATCACCCAGAGAGTCCATATGCTGTGGAACAACATCCTGGTACATGTGGGGCTGAGCACCTCACTGGCTTTGTTCAAGTGAGATCTTGACCAATGGATGGGAGATTGCAGGTATACCCCAGGGATAACCTCAGTATCACTGCTTGACAGAGGCACAGCAAAATAATGGGCATATCCATCAACTTGCAGGGGTGGCAGACGCCACAAAACTCTGGCCTAGGCTTATTAATGCCCTAGGGCAGATAGCCTAGTATGAACCTATGGACATAGGCCTGGGGCAGTTCCTGCTATTAGGACAGTGGTCTGCAGCAGGCTATATAGTAGTAGTCGGTTTTAGCCATTGTTTTTGACCATGGCTTTTCCATGTTGCTTCTTGTTGTGGTACAAACATGGGTGTGTGGTTATCCATGCTATTTATTGCTAGACACCCTCATTTTGTATCTTTTTCCATGTTTTGCACATGTACATCACTGTATGACATGCAGCTGTTTCCACAGGGTCATATCGTGGATATGGATGTTAGTTGGGGTCCTCAGGTGTGCATATTGTACATGATATTACATTACTTAACACATGGCATTCATGCCTCAGGTGGTGCTGCAGGGCCACCTCTGTCGGATACACATACTACACTCCCTGTACATTTGGAAGCAGGTTGTGTCATGTTAGGCATCCCTGTTACTGTATGAGTGAGTCAGAGCGGGTATCAGTCCCAGTGTTCCTACTGACCAAGCGTATGTGCTATGTGTTGCCTCTTTGCCAAGGCCAGGGCATACTGGGCACGCCTCCTTCTGCCTACTGGGACAAGGTCAGGTTGTTCCTCCTCCGAGTCACCCCTGCCTGTGGTGGCCTTGGCAATGGTGGGGATGTTTGGCCCAGCCCTGTGCTGGTCCTGCTGCAGCTGTTTCCAGGATCATATTATGTAGCATAGCACATATCATGATCATTTGGGTACATGTAGTTGGTGTGTACTGCAAAGCTCCACCAGATGTGTCCAGACACCGGAACCGTGACTTGAGCAGCCCAAACACACGCTCTATGATATTACGTGTTTGTGCGTGTGCCTCATTATGGCGTTCCTGTTCAGGTGTGTGTGCATTTCTGATGGGTGTCATCAGCCACGGCTCAAGTGCATAACCTGCATCCCCACTAGGTGTCCGTGTGGGAAGTCCCCATTGGCAAATGATTGGTACAGCTGCGTCAGATGCCAGATGTGGGAATCGTGGTAGCTCCCAGGGCAGCCAGCACACACATTCATTATTATGCCCTGGGCATCACACACGACCTGGCAGTTGATGGAACGGTAGCCCTTGCAGTTAATGTAGACTCTACCCGCTCACCGGCTGGTGCTTTGATGCGTATGTGCGTGCAGTCTATTGCACCCAGCACCTCAGGGTATCCCGCTATTTGCTGGAAGAGACGCATATTGCTGGCCACAACTTCACGGTCATTAGGGACATATATATGATCACTGACATGTGGTGACATGGCATCCAGGAACTGGTGCAGTACCCTGGAGGCTGATGCCTGTGATATCCCCATCATATCACCAGTTGGTCTCTGGAAGGTACCTGTTGCTAGTATTCTTAGGCCAACACATACCTTGGTTTCCACTGGGATGGGTTCCCCTCTGTTGGTTCTGTGTGTGAGGTGTGGCCTGCACAGCTCAACAATCTGCTGCAGGAGCTCTCTGTCCACTCTATAGCACTCTACTATCTCCAGCTCATGTAACCCATGGTAGGTGACCCTGGGCCTGTATACTCTTCTCCTTCTCCTCACTCTGGGTTGTCTGTCAGCATCTGCATTGTCACCACCCTCAGCAATTCGCCTATGCCTGATTATAATAGCCATGGCAGCCCCTAGCATTTCTGCTCTGAGTTCAGCTTTATTTCAGTTTTCAATTCTGATAGCTTAGCTTCTGGCAGTATCTCTTGTGAGAAACAGCCTTCACTGCTCTTTGTTGTGTTTTAAGTGCTGGGCTGGGCTTCTAGTCTGCCTGTGTAATTGCCTGCTTGTAATTGTTTCCACCAATTAACTCCAGCAGTATTCCCTGGCAGTTTCCCTGTATTTTGGTTGTTTCGGTTTCCTCTCTGTTTCCTGAGGGGAGCAATGTGCACACCAGCTTAAACACGCTCACAGTCACTTAAATGCGCGCACACATCCCTACACAGTGTTACACGCGGCACACATCCTTACACGGTGTTAGCTAGGCTGATTCATGCTAAAACATGCACACTGCCTTACACACGTGCACACCCGCGCAAACCGTTGTAAACAGTTTGCAACACGCTCCCACATGTTGAACCTGCCTTACACGCGCTGCATGCACGTATATCAAAAACTTGGAGTGTAGGGATAGCGTATACCCTCAATTTCTTGACTTTCCTAGTGTTCTGTTGGGACACACCTCCCCCCCTGATGTCTGTCTGTCATCTGTTACCTTACATTGCCCTCCATTCTGGGACATTTCTTTCTATCCTTCCCTCCGTGATGTCACCTACCTCTTACTCTGTTCCTCCCTTCTCTAACTCTTACACTACTCAGAAAGTGCTCATTACCTATGTGGCAGTGTGATTCAGTATTGTAACCCTCATTTACATAGGATTGCCTAGTAATGCTTAGTTACATATCTTACACGGAGCTTCCCCCCCTTGACAACCACTAAACGGAGGCCATATTGTTTTTAGTCTGCAAGTCCCTCCATTGACATTCCATGTAATACATAAATACCACAATTGTGGGCTTATAAGCTTCGGTTTTCAGTTTTAGGTAGCGCACCCGTTTGCTTGGTGTGCTGCAGTTAAACACAATAATCCCGTGAAAAAAAAAAGTTAAATAACTTATTTTGCAACACTTTTTCATGCCAATGGCCACATATTTGGCCATTGGCATGCTTAATGACACATATGCACCCTTTATTTGGAGCTGACATAGCTCCGTTTTTGATTTTGCAGAAATGTACTCAGTTGTCAGCTGAGTACATTTCTGCAGCTAACACGTCCGTTACACGGACTGGTTTCTGCTTCGTGGATCGCTGAAATACCTCATTTGCATATCTTGGAGCTGCAAATGAGGTATTGAGCATTTCCACGCCCAGTCCGTGTAAGAGACGTGTTAGCTGTCTCTTACACGGAGGTTTGGGCTGTACCTGAATCGGGAGGCTTACACGGAGGCTTACACTACTCTTGAACTCCGTGTAAGCCTTCCTGAATCTGGCCCTATGTCTATCTCCAGACAGGAACAAGGTATCACAAAAATCCTTCACTAAAGGCTATTTAGCACCACAGTGACAATAAGATCATTCCAAAAAACAAGTAGCAAAAACTCCTCTGGAAACCAAGCACAGTTAAGAAAAAAACAGTTGAAAATGTAATTTCAAAAACACCACACTTTAGTCACATAGAACAAGTCTGGAAAGTTCTGGATCATACATCTCAACTGTCTAGATTTTCACAGAATGTCCAGATATTTGTCTCATATTTTTGGTCTGTTCCTTTTGAAATCTGTGGCTCTCTGGCAAACTATTGAAGTCACTAAATGACACACATTTGCGTTTCAGGCTGTATATCCATTGGAAAATGAATCCTAATGTAAAACCTGTTATTCTAACAGTTTCTTAGTTTATAAGAGCAATATTTAAAATCTGTACCTATTTTTGGGACTTTCCCCCACATTATTTTAGGCTTTGTCCAAATTTCCTATGCTAAGATGTTTTGAGGTATGTTTTGGATCCCTACAAAAGGAGTGATAAACTAAAAAGATAAAAAGAAACAACATAAAAATTCAAAGTGTTGAAGTGAAGAAGAGTGTGTGTGTGTATGTGTGTGTGTGTGTGTGTGTGTGTCTGTGTGTGTGTGTGTGTGTGTGTGTGTGTGTGTGTGTGTGTGTGTGTGTGTGTGTGTGTGTGTGTGTGTGTGTGTCTGTGTGTGTCTGTGTGTGTGTGTGTGTGTGTGTGTGTGTGTTTACTATCATTTAACTTATCACACTTTGTGTGAGTTATTGTTTCAAGGAACAGGATAACCAAAAAAAAAAAAAAAACATCGACCGACACAAAAAATGAACGTGGAAGTAGAGAATGTTGAAGTTGACACAATTTGAACATTCTCCACACTTCTGCAACTGCCACTACCATGCAACATACAGTAAACAATGTTTTTGCAGGGGGCAAGCCCCCCTGCACCCCCATACCCCCTGCTACTTATATATACAAACTCCAAGATTGCACTACAGTAAGGGAAGGAGTATATTTCTCGATCCCACTATAGTGCAATCTGCATTAAAGTGTTGAAACTCACAAAGAATGCTGTAGTGCATTCGCTGTTGTGCATTTCAACATTTTTTTGTTCTTTTGATACTATCAAATTGCGTTCGGACTAACGTAAATCGAGCAAAGTCTGATCACCCCTTTGATAGCAAACCGTGTGTGTGAGTGTGTGTGTGTGTGATAAAAGGCACATTAATCAAGAAAGCAGCCCTTACTATATAGTAACATTGGAAAAAATGCAGTATGTAGAAACATCACCGATAAAAATATGATCAAATTAAAAATAGAATCTGTAATCATAAGTATATGAAAACAAAAAAGAGAAGTGCTTTCAAACAAAGGACATTATCAGATCACTGCTAAAACTGAGCATCATACCTCTCAACCTCTTAGTGCAAGAACCCTGCACAAAGCCTGACAAAATGAGGGTACAAATGCCCAAAAATAGGGACATACTTTAAACATTGTTCTTACAAACTTAGAAAGTTGCTGGAGTAACAGCTTTTGTTTTAGCATACATTTTATGAAAGATTTAATATCTGAAACACACATGTATGTCATTATTTAGTGACTTTAATCCTCAGATCATCACAGTGATTTGCCAGAAAACCAGAGGTTTATGACGAATAGACCAAAAATATTAGTCAAAAACCTGGACTTTCTGCAAAAATCTGGATAGTTGAGGAGTATGCTGAGCATCCATAAAATCAATTGTGCACTAAAAATAGGAAAAGAACAGTGAACAAGGAAAAAACATCAAAGATACAAGCATAAAATGTCCAAAAAAGTAAAGAAAAGAGCAAACTTGTCATATCAAAAATATTAATAATATAATTTGTGTTCTGGTTTTCCAAGCCGAAGACTGCATTTAATTGAATACGCAGACTTATGTTCAGCCTGCTGTAGGTGATAAGGTGAATTTGCCACTCCAGCTCCTTCTTTTTAAGAATGGTATTACAGTTCCCCTGAAGTGGACCTACCCTGATCACATCCAGAATGTGAAATGTGAAAAAAGAATGACCTGGGGATTCAATGCAGTGCTTTAAAAGAAGATTCTTGCTTAGTCTTTTTCTAATGTTAGACATGTGTTGGGCTATCTTCCTTTTAATCTTTAAACAGTCTTCCCTACATAAAAATTTGACACTTGGATCACTGGGCTCTGTAAACAGTCTTTTTCACTGTTACACTTCCCAGCCACCTTATTGATATATTTCTTACTCGTACTGAGACAAGCCTCACAAGAATCTTGAGGGCCCCCCACACAGGCCACAGGTAGCAGGGGAAGGTGGCATCAATGAACCAGCATCAATTTTTTATGGAATATCATATTAAAACTTTGGCTAGCAGAGCTAGCTTTTTGTTTCAAACACTCTTGATTTTATGAGGAAAATTAAATCTTTTCCTGTCCCTGATGATTTGATTTTGGTGATGATTGCTGTATTGGCACTCTACACTGTGCTGCCCCACATGTACTGTATAGAGGCTAGGAGAGATTCCATGCTGAAGGAAACCTTAGCCATTCCAGGTGAGATTACCTTGATTTTTAATTTACTGAATTTGGTACTGAGCAAAAACAAATTTAGTTTTAATGGCAGTATTTACAAACAGAAATGTTGAATTGCAATGGGAGCAGCTATGGTCCCTAGCCTAGTTAATATGGCATTAGGAAAGTGGAAAAGTGAAGCAGTCTATAGCTCAGACATCTGGTGCTTCATCAAATGTTACCTGAGATGTGTTGATTAGATTTTTTTATTGTATGCGAAGGGTCAGTAGAAGCTCTTAAGAATTTCGTTATATACATTGCACAATTTACTAACTTTTTGAAATTTACTACTCATTATAATTATCATAAGGTTAATTTTTGGATCTCACTGTTTATAAGCACACACTGTCACAAGATGTTTACAATGATTTATTTAGCAAACCCACCCAGGTAAACTTACTGCTTCATGCCAGCAGCATGCACCTTCAAATGACAAAGCATAATGTAATAAAGTCAAAGGGTATGCAGATTGCTTGTGTGTCCAAAGAAACAGCTAATTTTCTAAAGAACATGCAGGACCACCACATAGATTTTTTTTTTAGAGTGGTATGAATGTGGGACTATCTGGTATATGTTTAACCATATTAGGAACCTAAAAGCAAGGGAGGACACATCCTTATATGAACCACAGAGTAGTTGTTATGTGTTGTCAGAAGTCCTTATACTTACCAAAAGAAAGATAAACTATAAAGAAGTATGACTTTATCTTTCAGTAAAGGTGCCCATGAGATTAAAATGATAATTTGTGATAACTAGACCATTTTGTCTAGTAATACAGTGGTGAGCAAGATTAAAGGTATATATGGCCATTAAGATCATACAACTTATCACCTTGTTACCTTATGATCCATTTAATTTCATCAATTTCAGTTCTATTTTTGTTAACCAGCTGTAATACCATAAAACAGAAGATATGAGATTCATTTTCAGCAAAACACTTAGCAAGACCATTGCATATTTGTTGTCTGTGTATATCACTCAGGTGTTGTAATACTCTCTCCCTAAGAGAATGATTAGTTTTCCCAATGTATAAATGTGGAGAATTTCTACATATGGCTAAGTAAACTAAATCCCTGCTTCTAAAATCAGCATAAAGTTTATGGAGGTATTTCCTACCAACAATAGGATGTACAAAACAAATTTTGGATGAAATATAATCACAAGCTTTACAGTTGCAACACAGATAGGTGTCAACCCTATCTGATTCAACAGTAGTACATCTGGTAGAATCATAACACAAACGTCTTTTCTTAAAAAAAAAAAAAAGTAGGTTTATCACCCCAAATTTTCTTTAAATTACTATTGACCATTAATATTGGCCAATTTCTCCTCACAGCATTGCAAACAAAACTAATGTCATTGGAATATGTAAATGTCACTGCGATGTTAACATATTCCAATGAAATTAGTTTTGTTTGTGAAGCTGTGAGGAGAAACTGGCCAATATTAAAGGCTGATAGTAATTTAAAGAAAATTGTTTGTGATAAACCTGCTATTTGTTTTAAGAATGTACTTTCTTTAAAAAGGCATTTGTGCTTTGATTCTACTAGATATATTACTGTTGATTCAGACAGGGTTGGTGCCTATCTGTGTCGCAGCTGTAAAGCCTGTGATTATATTTCATCCATAAAATGTTTTGTGCTTCCTGTTACTGGTAGGAAATACCTTCTTAAATGTTTTGCTGACCGTAGAAGCAGGGATTTAGTTTACTTAGCCACATGTAGAAATCGTGCACATTTCTATGTTGGGAAAACTAATCACTCTCTTTGGGAAGGAGTATTCGAACACCTGAGTGATATATGCATACAACAAATATGCAATGCCCTTGCTAAGCATACTGCTGAATATGAATCTCATAGCTTCTGTTTTATGGCATTACAGTTGATTAACAAAGATCTGAGATGGGGTAGTATATCTAATAGAACTGAAATTGATTAAATTAAATGGATCATAATGTTACAAGCTGAGAGGGGTTGTGGCCTTAAAGGTCATATAACTTTAAAGCCAAATTTAAGTTCACAAAGGCTGCATTATTAATCATCAGATTAATTGCATGATTGCTTGATTGGTTATGAATTATTTTTGATTGTTGTTATTTATATATATATATATATATATATATATATATATATATATATATATATCACTGATGGTGACTGAGTTTTATATGGTCTGAAGAAGTGCATTATATGCGAAAGTGCTTACCTGGTTGCAATAAATTATTTTGCTTTTAGCTTTGGTGGTCTGCCTCTTTATCTCACTGTGGATTTATGTTCTGTGTGAGGCTAACCTTTAACCATGTAAATTACTTTTTTACGTTTTGATGTGCTGTGACAGCGAAAAGATTGTTAATAAAGCCCAGTGCTCCAAGTGTCATTTTTTTTTTTAACGTAGGGAAGACTATTTCTAAGTTTAAAAGATGGGTAACTCAACATACATCTGAAATTAGAAACAGACTAAGCAAGAATCCTCTTGCAAAGCACAGCATTGGATCACCAGGTCATTCTTTTTTTACTTTTCACAATTTAGACATATCAGAATGAGTGAACTCAAAGGGAACTGTAAAGCCATTCTTCAAACGAGGGAGTTGGAATGGCAAATTTGCTTTAATGCCTACATCCCGCCTGGACTTAATTCTGTTTGCTCAATTAAATGCATTATTCAGCTTAGGAAACTGAAACATAAACTATTTATTGATGGTTTTAACATGATGTTTGCTCCTTTGTTCACTTTTCTTGGACATTTTTATGTCTGTATTTTTATTGGTTTCTGCTTGATTATTGTTCTGCTACAACATATGCATATGCATAGCCATTCGCCTTTGTTTCAACACATTTTATGGTATTTTCCCCTTTTTCTTTTCCTGTTTTTGGTGTATGATTGATTGTATGGATCCTCAGGTTTAACAGTGATCTGACGAAGCCCTATTTGTGAAAGTGGTTTTCTTTTTTGTTTGTTTTAATACACTTATGATTGCAGCTTTTATTTTAATTTTGATCATATTTTTATCTGTGAAGTTTTTTATATTGCATCTTTTCCATTGTTGCTACACTAGGTGCTGTATTCTTGATTCATGAGTCTGTTGACCTGTTGTCTCTTACACACACACACACACACACACACACACACACACACACACACACACAGACTCTCTCTCTCTTCCTCCAGTTCAGCTGTCTGATTTTTTTGGATGCATGTTGTTTCTTTTCACTTGTTTAGTTTTTGACTCTTTTTTGAAAGATCTTGTTCTCACCTTTATGCAAAATAGCCTTTAGTGATAGGAGTTTTGTGACACCTTGCTCTTGTCTGGAGATAAACTAGGAGTTAGTTACAAGTTTTTGACTTCAGTTTATTTGAACTTTGTTCTGTTAGCACTCTTTCTGTTTCTTATTTTAGTTTGGATTTGTGTTTTCTATGCATATATTTTATGTATACATGAGTTTTCCATGGGTTTTAAAGTTGTTATTGAAAGATTGATCTGATGAAGTCCATTGGTGGATGAAAGTGCTTATTATAAATTAAAGCTGAGGTAAGAGTAATTAACATCTGAAGTTTTGGACTGTTTGTTCCGGCTTAATGTGATCATGTTTAAGTTTTTTTTATTTTTCTTTGTTTACAAATAACAAGGAAGTGAAGTTAGCCCTCTATCTTAATGCTGGGTACAACTACCTCATCTCTGTTGTGGTTTTTGTGCCTTCTAAATATTGTAGACTTATTGGTAAAAAGTCACAGAGGCATTGGAAGGGGTCATAAAGGTACACACTACTTTACCTTGAGCTGGCAAAGCCCATCAGTATCATTTCACATTCTGCCATTATTGACAAATTAATCAAACTGAATGCTAAATTTAAGCAACGCTCTGTGTAGCAGTTTGCCTCACTGGCAAAAATCTAATCAATCAGGACTGGAACACAACATCTCCAAAGAGGCTTGCTGTTAGTGGGGTCCTCCAGGGATCTCTTTGCTGGCTGCTTCTGTTTGGTATTTAATTTTCTATGGTTAAGAATGATGTTAGATGTCTGTGATTCACCAAGTTTTCAGAACTTGGCAGTATCACCAACTCTCCAGAAGATTCTTGTTCTTTCACCTGAACCTTATACATACAAATCCATGGTGCCAGGATCATGACCTAATGCTAAATGCTAAAACAATGTATTACTGTTTCCTTTGGAAAGTAGGTGGATCGATATACATGTACCACATAAAATAGAGAACCTCAAAATTGATATGGTCATTAGGGACCTGGTAATTTTTGTAGACAAATAAACACTTCTTTCATCACCATGTATGTACTGCTGTTAAAAAAGCCCTTCTGCCTTGGTCAGCTGATCATGAAAAGTATCTTCTGGGTCCAAGAAAGTTATCTCTGTTTACGCCTCTCTCATTGGGCTCACATAGAAATATAATACTCCACTGAGTATGAATCTTTCCAAGTACATGACGGAAATAAATAAAACAGTGTTTCCTTACCAAGACAACCAAGGCAATCATTTCCATGAACTACACAGATCACCTTAAAGTATTATCTCTCTTCTACATTTCATACAGACTCCTAATAGGTGCCCTCTGCCTTGCCTACAAGGCTTCAATGACCCAGTCCTGTGTGACCTCCTACACATTTAAAAACTTGTATTGCTATGAACATTTGATGAAAAGAGATAAATCTTCATTGTAACATAAACAGAACTTCTGGTGGGATAGATACTTCTCTCAAAGAATGTCCCTCCTTTGGTACAGACATCCTTTCAAATTAAGAAAAGTAGCTCCCTGACTGTGTTTGGATATAGCATACATAAGTAGCTAGGTAACCACAATTTCACCCCAGGACTGCCCCCCCCCCATCCCTTAAAGAAAGGGGTAGTAAGTGGTACATTTTCTGGTGACAATATTACAAATGATGTACCTGATCAATAGTCCTAAACCTACAATAACAGAAATATAAGAGCCTTTGTACTTAGAAGATGGACTTCCTGGAAAACAGAATGTGATTGCTTTTGTTTATCTGGCATGTGGTTATATTAATATGCCACCCCACAGCAATAGCCATAACTACTGTGCAGTACTATCGTTTAGAATAGTCACTTCTCTGATTAAAAATAATCTTGTTCTTTTTCTTAGTGTTGTCTGTTCCAGCTGTGCAAGTCATATGCTATTCATGAAGGAAGTCCTACTCTAGACTCGTATTGGGCACATCATAATAATCATTATCAGCCCTCTTTTACCCATTTTCTACATGGGGTCAGGGTGTCGTGTTAACTGTTGCTATCTCTCTCTATTTAATGCCAATACCCTATCTTCTTCAATACTCATGCCTGACTGTTGCAGATCTTCTCTCACACAATCCATCTACCTCTTAGCTGGACACCCTCATTTCATAGGTTCATAGGTTCATACTAGGCTATCTGCCCTAGGGCATTTATAAGCCTAGCCAGAGTGTGTTTGGCTTTCGCCACCCATTTTAAATTTATTTTGCTATGCCCTTTTTCGAGGTTAGTATACTGTGCCTCTGTCTAACAGTGACACAAAAGTGATACCCGGGGTAAACCAACGATCTCCCACCCACTCATCAAGATTCCTCTTGAAGAGAGTCAATGAGGGACTCTGCCTAACCTGGACTGGGATTTTATTCCATAGTGAAGGGAGCCTCTGGGTTATGAATCTGTCCCTCCAGCATGTCCTATTTATTTCAGTGCTGAGGTTCAAGTCTCTCAAGCGCGTAGCTCAATAGGATTTGGATTTTCTGAGGTGCAGCATGTCCATTAATTCCGGGTTGGACATGGCTTTATATGTCAGGCACAGATTGCCTCTGAGCAGATGGTATGCCACTGAGTAGAGCTGGAGTTTCTTTAACCGGGCAGCATATGGCATCTGTTTGAGCCCTTTGATCCTCTTGGTGTTGGGGTCTTTCCAGTTGCTGCAGGTGTCTGGTAAGGTACATCCCAAAAGGGGCATTGTACTCAATTATGGGCCTGATGAGGGATGAGTAAAGAGGCACGATGACCTCCTCTGATCTAGATGTGAATCCCTTCATGATTAGGTGGGCTATATAAAATGTTTTTCTAACCACTTTAGCCACGTGGTTGTCAAATGAGAGATTGCTATCAACTTGGGTCCCCAGGTCCCTAATTACTTCTTCTGTACTTAATGGATTACCACCTATGTGGTAATTTGTGGGCACTTTGTTTTTGCCAAAGGGGATGACTATACACTTTTTGGCGTTTAGCTTGAGGCCATGGCTCTGGCACCAGTTGTCTGTTTCTATGAGGCCCTTTTGGAGGATGCTTGTGTCAGCTGGAGAATCGATTATGGCGCTCAGTTTGCAGTCATCTGCGAACTTGGTCAGCCACAGTCCTTCCATGTTGGCCTGTACCTCCGAGAAATATATACCGAACAAGAAGGGTCCCAGGACTGAGCCTTGTGGGATGCCACTTGTAACTGGTTTGGAGTCTGACATGGCTCCAGCAATTCTAACCATGTGGGTTCTGTCCTTGAGCCAGTTTGCAACCCATCTAGTGACATAGGGGTTTATATTTAAGCTGGTGAGCTTATCTATAATGCCTGAGTGGGGTATTGTATCGAAGGCTTTTGCAAGGTCCAGGTAGGCTGTGTGGACCACCTTACCCTTGTCAATGGCCTTGGTGACAGTTTCAAAGAAATTGACCAGGTTTGGCAGGATCTGCCCTTAACAAAGTCGAACTGGGTAGGATCCAGTGTCTGTAGGTCCCCAATATCTTTATTTATGAGGTCCATGATGATCCTTTCCATAGCTTTGCAGACCAAGCTAGTCAGGCTTATGGGGCGATAGTTTCCAGGATCCGTTGAAGCACCACCTTTGTGGAGAGGGACCACTGTTGCTGTACGCCACTCTTTGGGTACATATCCTGTAGTAAGGATGAGATTGAACAGTAGTTTTATGTTTGGGTTTAGCTCTTCTTGGAGTTCATGTAGGACGCAGCCCAGGACACCATCTGGTCCCATTGATGCTGTGTTTTTTGCTTTGAAGAGGGCAGCTCTTACCTGAGCATCTGAGATGTCAGGGGGGCAGCACTCTGCTGGGATAGATATTTGCCCTTTTGGTGGGGAGGGGAGAAGTTTGCGCTGAACCTGTCAGCTAGGATTTTGGCAATGTCTGTGGGTTCGGTGTATTTTTTGTCATTTTGGACTAATTCTGAGCATATCTGGGAATTCCCACCCAGGTTCCTAAAATAACTAAAGAAAGCCTTGTGATTATCCTTAGTGTCCTGTGCAATTTTTCTCTCGAAGCTGGCCTTAGACAATTTTATGAGTGCCCGTAGTTTTTTGCTAATACTGATCAGAGATGCCTTCCCTTTTTGGGATTTTGCTCTATCATTTAGTAGCTTCCTCCTTCTATTGTATAGTTTGTTTATGGCTGGGGTCCACCAGACAGGATGTCTGCCTTTGGAGGATTGGGTCTTGGTTTTATTTGGGATTGCATGATCCATGCATTCCTGAAGGTGTTCATAGAATTCGTTTATAAAGGATTCTGCGGTCTGGGCCATATTTTCCACAGGCCCAGGAGCTTTGAAGGATTCCACCTCGGTTTTGGGGAGTGTGAAATTTGCTTTAGAGAAGTTTTTCACTGTGGTTTTCTGGGCAGGGGGTGGGGTCGGGATGTGAATATCCAGTGAGATTAGTTTATGGTCTGATCTTACCAGTGAGGGATACACTTCTGGTCTGGAGCATAGAGTCCCCATGTTGGTGATGATCAGGTCCAGTATGTTTTCCCTTCTTGTGGGAGTGGTAACAAGTTGTTCCATAGCATTTGAGTTTATAAATTCTAGGAACCTTTGGGCTAGGGTGTTGGAGCTAGAGTAATGCTCCCAGTCTATGTTTGGGTAGTTGAAGTAGCCCAATATAATGGTGTTTGGAAAGACCTTCATATTTTCCAGTGTTCTCAGGAAGGCCGAGTGGGGTTCCTGGGTTTGGGAGGGTGGTCTGTAACAGGTTATAAACTGGAAGGCAGTTTTACCCACTGTTAGTTGCACATGGATAGTCTCTGATGCTTCGTGCTGTGTCACCAACCCTGAGGTGTGGGTATCTTTGAAAAATATTGATACCCCCCCTCCTTTCGTAGTTCGGTCCAAGTTTTGGGGCCGAAAAGCATGGTATGAGGTATAACCTGGTAGTGCTGGGGTGCTCTCGGGAGCCTTGAACCAGGTTTCTGTTTCTGCACAGATATCGATGTTCTCCATGCTAAGGAGAGTTTCGAGTGCATGCATCTTGAGGTTTAGACTTCTGGCGTTGAGTAGCATTACTCATAGTTTCTTATCCCTTGTGATACCTATGGAGGTGGGTTTGTCTTTTGAGCCTTGCCTAAAAAAGGCATTATGGGGGTAGCAAGAGCTTTTGCCAATATCCGAAAGCCCAGGGGTGACAGATGCAAGCCGTCCCTAGCGAAGCATTGTGGCTTGTCGAGCATGTCATCCCAGGCTGACAGGCATTGGATCCCCTTTGAATGACACCAATACTTAAGCCAATTGTTGAAATTGATCATCTTGTCTTCATATTGTGGCATCATTCTTGGTGAGGGTAAGATGCTACTCAAGGTCAGGATCATACCGGCCTGGGCTACATGCTCAGAGAGCTCCTCTATGTCTCTTTTCATGTAGTCCAGGGAGGTACGTCTCAGGACATTCACACCAGCATGGACAATGACTGAGTCATATTTGTACTTGCCTTGGAGTGACCTGAGTGCTTGTGTTATGTATTCATCACACCTTCTTCCTCTCTGTCCCAAATCTTCTTCACTAGATTGCCTTCTGCCTTTCAGCGCATATGCTCAAACCACTGTAATTTGTTACATACTAAGGCAGAGTACTAAATGTAGTTGCAAAGTACACTTGTGTGTAAGCTAGAAAGCAAAGCACAAACCTCTGTGTGAGCTGCTTTTATGTTTAAATATCCTTGAGGAGACAGTGATACATCAGTGCATTTGTTCTGCTCTCACTCTGCAGAGTTTGCTTTATTGATAGTTTACAATGGTTTACCTTTACTTCTAGTTTCTGTTTTTTAACAGCCATGGCAATACTCTTCCTCAGGTTATTTGTTTACCTTTTTGGTCTGAGTGTGCAGAATCACTAGCTCTGAGAAAGCCCAGACTGATTGTTTCTCACTAATGTAGAAGGTGTGACCTTCTTCGCTCAACTCCTATCCCCATTTCCATAGACACCCCCAACATCCACACAAATAAATCCCATTGGTCTCCTTTCACATTTTAATGGCATCACAAACAAAACCTACTTAAAGACATAGCTATATATATCAGTACATTTTCTACATATTCATCCACCCGTATCATCCATCACAATAGTATTAATATTCTCTTCACTACTGACTCCTTCACTGACAGTGTCTACTGTGTTAACACAGCATCTAGCACAGTACTTCTGATATTCTCTTTCCCGATCAGTCACTCTGACTGCCCAGTAAATATCCACTCTTCCCTCCCTTTGCACTACTGCACTCCCTTCCTTTCTGATCTAAAAACTCACCTCTTCCTTTACCTACCCACCTTAGCTCATTTAAACAACCTTACTTCATCTTATTTATTTATACACTTGACTTCATAGCACTCCTGTCCCTTTTTCTACGTCACCACCTTATTTTTATTCATACTCAGTACTGCAAATTCTTTTCTTTGATTCTCACCTCTATCTCACTCTTAAACAACTTGCTCACTGCTCTCTTGCATTCTCACCTGTGTCTATCTCACGTCTTACCCAACACACTCACTACCCACACCACTCTTAACTTTCCCTAATATCACTCTAACTCTTACAAATCTTTGTGTCTGACTTTATAACGTCATTTCCTCACAGCTCATCATAAGTAACTATGTTATTTCTCTTCTCACAGAGTGCCAAATCGCTCTGACAGCCAAAATTTCCTCTACTGCCATAAATCTCCATTTAAACCATTCCATCCAAAATTCTTCACCAGAAATTGCTCCACATATATGTATCACCTCATCAGCTGTATTGCATTCACCATTGTAAGGTTCAACATGGGCAGTCAGAGTGACTGATCTTTTACTTGTAAAGCTTTTCTCCCCAGGCCTCCTAAAATAACCTTCATTTTTTTGTTGTGCGAAACGACACTTTTGCACAAATGTAAATCGCACAAAGTGCGATTGACAAAATGATGTACAGCCATATAACTCACTATGACAATCAAAATATATGCAAAAAATGTTCATAATCATACAAAATATAACCTTGAATAATTTTAGCTGCTCTGAACTCAGTTAACTGGACTGTTTTAAAAACATTGTCACTAGATGAGGTAGCAGAAAGGTTCAGTTCAAGTTTTTTAAGTATCCTAAACAGCTTTGCACCACTATGTAGGAAGAGAGTAGAATCTAGCTTTGCTCCTTGGCTTACTAATCAGAGTAGAAGTCTTACACAAAGTAAAGAAAAAGACAGAAAGAGTTGCAGAAACTTAAAACACCACAAAACCTGTAGCTTTTTAAAGAACTTTGTAACCTTACCAAAAAGCAGGTCAACGTTGATAAGAAGCAATACTATTTTGATTTACAAAATCACCATACATCTAGCCCAAATAAATTCTTGTCATCCATTAAACAAATTTCACACCCAAAAACTAACACATGCCCTTAACCCTTGTCCCAATAACTCACCCTTATAAACAGCTACAAGTTTAACTCACACTTCATTGACAGCATTATTGCCCTCACCAATGAATTCTTTCCTGACTCTCCTGAATCATGTCTCCGCGCATCCGCTTATACCATCACATTAAAACCAGTTGACATCCAGCCATCCAGTCATTGACACCCCCTTTTTTCCCATTTTTGCAAATGGGGTCGGGGTGTCACTTTAACAGTAACAATTGCCAGGTGGCTAAAACCAGTTGCCACATCCTGCATAAAAAAAGTTATTATCAAAACTTAAACCTTGTTTACCCTTTGCTGATAACCTTCCTGCAGAATACCTCAGAACTGCTGCTAACACCATTTTATATCTAGTTTCTATCCTTATAAACAGGTCAGTAAAAGAATCCTATATTTCTACCATCAAGAAAAATGCCATATCATCCCCCACCACAAAGGTGGCACTTCTACCGAGATATCAAATTTCAGACCTATTGCCATCTTATCCCCCTCCCTCAAAAATATTAGGAAAATGCATTGTTAAATAACTACTGCAGTATATCTTAAATAAGAATTACTAACAGATACTCAGCATGGTTTTAGACCTGCCCATAGCATGACAACTGCCTTTCTAACTTTTACAGATAACAAAAATAAAACCAGGGAGGCTGGTAAACTTGTGTATTCCTTATACCTATATTTATCAAAGGCTTTCAACACTGTGGCTCATAAATACAACTCCTGATTGATGGCTCTTTTATGTTATGTTTCCTTCTTAACATTTTTTTTTAATATACAATGTTTGTGTAACTTTTGGAAGCAATCTTGTACATATTGTATATATATATATATATATATATATATATATATATATAGTAGTGTGTAGTATGTAATTGAAAAATAATAAAAGACGGATTATTGAAAAAATAAATAAATAAATAAATAAATATAACTCCTACTACAACTGAGTACAGTGGGTATCTCACAACCTACTCTTCAATGGTTGAATAATTGCTTGTCCAAATGCTACCAGGCAGTCAAATGGAATTCTACCTTCTTCCCTTACCTACCCATCATTATAGGTGTACCACAAGGCTCTATCCTTGGTCCTCTTCTATGTAATATCTTTATAAGCAATCTACATACTTTTATACAAAAAAATTCCTTTTATAGTATGCAGACGTAGAAATGATTACACGTCTTTAACATTCTTAAAAACTGGTTTTGTAACCATCAACTCAGTCTTAACTCGTTATTTCCAAAGGAGATCTGGAAGTTTGCACCGTAACTTCCAATGGACGGAGCCTAAGCTTTTTGATAGAATCAAATTATGTCCTCACATTTCAAACAAATATTTATATCTCTGGAACCATGGGGCTAACTTAAGAAGTATAAATTACAAACTCTTCAGCACAAACTATCTTTATAATGATAATTTTCCTTAGGTTCTAGATCTTAAACTGGATTTTTTAAGTCATAGCAAACTCTGTAAATATTAAATTTGTAATATTTTGTAAAATCTTACAGTATCTCAGCAACCATTCAAGTCACACACACACACACACACACACACACACACACACACACACACACACACACACACACACACACACACACACACACACACACACACACACACACACACACACACACACTGTTAGCAGTATTTTGTTCATCCATCTGATAGCTTTCCTATGAGGCTAAGGAGTTCTGTCTGTGCTACTTGGTTATTGAGATATTTAGAAAAGCATGAAAACTATGAGAATATAAATGAATATTATATGAACATCAATTAATGTCTCTTGACCTGCACAATACAGAACACTGCGGTGGTGGTGTTGCAGTAGCATTGTCGTCTCACAGTAAGACGTTGTCCAGTTCGATTCTCAGCTAAAGCATCTTCTGTGTGGAGACATGTGTGAATGGGCATACCTTTGTTGAAGGTTGTGTGTCAGAGCTGGCAGCTCAGCACGTAAAAATCTACTGCCAATCATTAGCAGACCGGAGTTCTGCTGTGGCGACCCTTAACCGGGAAAAGCCGAAAGACACAACAACCTGCACAATACAGAGGTCAACTATCTATACAGTTGTGTTTACCGTTATGACTAAATCTTTTAATACTTTGTATGTAGCATGGCTTTAAAATTATTTATGCAGAAATGAACAAACAATATTTGAAACCTAGAGGTCTCGATAGGGTATAACTGTGGAAGTATCTGGAGGTGTCATTTGGCTGTATGAGTTAATCCAAACAAAAACCAAACTCCTTTTTATTTTTCTAAATATTACTTACCCATGATAAAAATAACTTTAACATCATATCCCTAAACAATATGCCTATCAAAATAGTGCACCACGGGAAACTGTTGGGAGTTACAATAGATGACATCCTCAAATATGACCTCCACATACAAACAATATAAAAAACTCACAGCAAACTAGGAATGCTATATAGAGCCAAAATACCTTACTGTATCCACCAGTCACTCTTTCCACTACATATCTAATCCCTTCTCTGTTATATGCTTCTCCCATTTTGACTAATCCAGGCCACTCTAAAATCTAAACTAGAATAGTGTGACAGCAAGGTATCTAGATTTGCAGCTCATACAACTCACAGAACACATCACTGTTCTGCACTAAAATCTATAAATTGGCTAAAATGATCCCACCAATGAAATTATACTGAACGTCTCTTAACACACAACATTATATTTAATCCCACTTCCTGCACAGCTATGAGTACAATTCTCTACCACTACTTCCCAAATCATTGCCTTCAATGTTCTGACAAAATCTACTTGACACCTATAAGCTTAACAAAAACTGCTGTCAAAGTTTGTACTCACAGTGTGCAGCAAACGTCTACAATATGTACATAACTTTCATTTATTTAATCAGCAGCTAAAATAATTCCTGTCAGACTCCTGACTTTGCACAAGCTGTTCTTCTGGCTAAAATGTCAGCTCATTCTCCTCTAATACCCATATATACATCCTCTCTCTCATTTTCCTTCTTTTTATTTCTCTTACTCTTATTTCCATTATTCTTAATCTTCTTTTATTCATTATTTCACCTCCTTCTCATATCTCCTCCACTTATTACTTCTAACAAACACTCTTCTCTCTCTCCCCTCCCTTCCTCTACTTCTAATCCACTGTTTGAATTTTACACTCTGACATTTGCTTTATGAGTGAGTCCTAAACTCTTGCACTTACAAAATGTCAACACATTTCAATGCTACTTAATGTTTTATTTATTTTGTTTTACTGACAGCATATGTCTATTATTCTATATGTTATATGTCTATTAATGTTTTTAATAATCTATGTATTTACATTATATTGTAAAACAATGCCAATTTTCACCTATGTATATGTATCTTCTATTCTTTTACTTGTAAAGCTTTTCTCCCCAGGCCTCCATTGAAAAAGGATAAAAATATCCAGTTGGACTTTCATAGTAAACAAATGTGAATAAATAAATAGATAGATAAAATTGGTCATAGCAGCATATATTAATCAATCATATCTTCACTGCAGGATTATAATTCAGATTGGGATGATGGCCTTCAGACAGACATTAGTTATTTGCCTATTTTTTTTAATATCAGATCCACTACAAGAAGTTGTCTGGATAACCAAAAACTTAAACTTATCAGGCCAAAATAATTAAGGTAATACAGAAAAGCTGGCAAGCAAAGCACAGTTAACATCTTGTTTGCAGGGATCAAGCACTCTGTACTTTTCCACTGGAGTACTGTATCCCATACTCTCTTACTTATATATCAATTTCATTATCCCATGGTCATTAAGGAAAGAGAAAACACCCTGCAAGGGTGAAAGCCATAGCCTCATGAAGTGTAATCGCAATCAGTTCATTTAATAGAAAATAGGAGGATATTGAAGTGATATCGTGAAGAGCATGTCAAATCAGTTACCTACTAATTACATGCATGATAAACATTTTTATTAGTGGGATGCCCCCACCACCCTTAGCTAAGCAGTTGAACCATTTCTAATAAAAGAATCATTCATATAATGCACCCTTCACACACTCCTTTGTTGAATCACCATAATGAACTAAAGTGCAAAACTGTGCCAATAAGTGCAACCATTAAAGGGAAGCATAACATAATATATCTTCTTCTTTCGGCTTTTTCCAGTTAGGGGTCACCACAGTGAAACAACGGTTCATAGAATGCTTGGCAGTGGAGTTTTATAGTGTCAAATTGCCATCCCATGGCCAGCCTTCCACAGAAGGTACATACATGCACACACTCACACCTAGGGCCAATTTAACCTAGAACAATTAGCACTTAAAGTCTTAAGGATAGGTGACTAATAAATTATCCAAGTAAACATACTCAAATAATAAATAAGTAACAGGAATAAAATAGTGAGAGTGAGGTGCTAAAAAAAGTAGCCATAACAAAGCACTCACATCGGTTCTACATTGGTCTTTAATGAAACCACAAAAGTAAATGATGCAATCTGGATCAATTAACACCTAAAGGCAATTAAAGGCTTAAGAGTACATGACTAACAACATTACTGATGTAGTAAACACACTCATGCAATAAATAACAGGAAAAATACAGATTATGAAATGTTCACCTGTACGGTGTTAAGCAAAGCAAAGAACTAACAAACATACAGAGGTCACCATACCCATAGGGTATGCAGTATCATGAGTAAGGAGGGGGTAGCCCATCCTACAGCAAGGATCTGATTGTTCAAAGTTCTTGGCAGTATTTCATACAACTGTACTATGTTTGTCATTAGAGCAAAGCATCAGGAATATAATTATGCCTGGAAGATTACCAAGAAGTGCACTTTTAGATCCTACAAATGGAATTATGCCCTACAAACTGTCCACAGACCTGCCAAAAATTGTTTTACTGTTAAATTTATCATCCAGTTTATATTTTTATAAAAGTATAAACAAGTGCAAGAGGCAGTCTTAGAGATGATCTTTCGTGAAAAAATGTTTTTTTTTTTAAACTACACTTGTAACTGGTGATTTGAAGGTAAGTGCTGTAATGATGCCAATGTCTCAATGTATCTGTCATAAGAAAAATAAGTAAGTTGACCAGTTACCTGGAAAGAGTTTGATTTGAAACTGGATAGCCTTGTTTTTCCTTCATAAATTATACTAACCACTGATCAGCCTATCTGTCATGTTTTTATTCTATTATAATATCAGAATTTTTTTGTAACAATCTATGGTATTCAAAATTCTTTCTCATTAATTTTCTTCACTTAGTAAAAATACAGGAAGTGGGACAGAATAATTTAGACAAATATCAGAGTCTACCTTTGGCGTTAAAACAGGAATAGCTTGTAATGAAACTCCTACTTTAAAGAAAAATGAGTTATTTACAAATCACATCTTATGGATCAGAAGTCTTGCTAATGAGGTAACTACTATGAGGAAGAGAGTCTTCCAAAAATGTACTTGAGCTCTGACATAAATGGGTTCAAAGACAGTTAGTACCAACTTTGCTAGTATAAACAGAAGATTTATTCTGGAGAGATCAGATGCCTTAGAGGCCCTAAACATTAAGAATTCATGTAGATTTGTCTCAGCACCCATCAGCAGGGCCTCTACACTGGATGGTGAAATAAGGAGGATTTTCATGCCTGATGTTTACAGTTGACGTATTTGGCTTATGCTTGTTTTAGTTCAGGGTACGCTATTTTGCATAATTAACTAAATTGTTCACACTGCAATTAAAACAGAATCAAAAACAGGCCTGCAAGATGTACTATAATGCAATTATCAATACCGGTTGTGCTTTTGGCTCTGATATGTTGCTGCATGTGATGTGCATTATGCAAAGCACACACCATTATGAAATGCAATACAGCAGGTTGTTGTCGTTTAGTCATTTAGTCAAATCTGACTCCTCATGAGCCCAAGGATTTTAGTATGCCAGGCTTATCTTTCAAGAACTGCTTTTTTAAGTTCCTGAAAATTTATGCTTATTATTTCAATAATTCTGTCCATCCACCTCAGCTTCTGACATGATTTGTTATTGGAATTTTGAATCTGCTCCATTCAACCATTTAAAATGTCGACTCTAAATGTGGAATTCAGAATGCCGAAAAGTAAACCAAAGGGAAAATGTATACATCGACAACCATGGTTCGATGTATTCAACATAGCAGGAGGTGACATCACTCACCTCCTGCGATGCACATTAAAGTACTGTTAAACTGTACAGTCAATGGTACATTAATTCTACTTTTTTGCAGGGGGCTATGCCCCCTGTATCCCCCACGCCCCTTATGCATTAAATATACCAACTCTGAGATCGCACTTCAGTGAGTCAATGGGCTATTTCTCTGTTCCTCACTGAACCGTGATCCCCCTGCACAATGTCAAATGCAAATGCTCATATTACAGTACACATTCGCTGTAGTGTAGTCTATCTATTTGGGTTAGGCATTCTGCCGACTTGAAAACTGCAAGTCGATCATATGCCGGTTGACCAATGCAGTTTCAAAGTTTTCAGTGCAAACCTTCTGACACACCATTCTTTTGCCATCAGTCTTTCCAGCATCAGTTTCTTATCTATTGAATCCTGTCATCGCATTACAGTTTCATAGGTAAGTACTAGGCTAGTTGCCTATGCGGGTCATTTTATTCCTAGCCAATTTACCTTTTTGTGCTTGAAATAACATATCCCATTTGGTTATAGATTGTCCTTAACCATCCACTGGTCAATAATTACATATTAATCCTAATAAAAATAACCAGGATCATACCATAGGTAATTGGAGGTGACCCATGCATGGAATAAACTATTTAGTAGCTGTTTCTGTCCAGTACTAGTATAAAAGGGGGGCAGTCTTGGGGTAAATTTCCTGTTTTCCATCCATAGATCTAAGTTGTGCATGAAAATGGACAGGGGTAAACTTTTTTTATGCGGATGGGGAGCCTCTTCCACAGCAGTGGTATCCTCTTTGAAATATACCTGTCCCTCCAGAACATTCTGCTGATGCTGCAGAAAAGGTTTAGATTCTTAGAGTGAGTCTTTACTATACCATTTGACTTATTGATGTTCAGTAAATTTATCAGTAATGGGTCAGAGGATGCCTAATATGCCAGACACAGGTCACCTCTTAGCAGTCTGTAGGACACCGAATATAGTATCATGGCTTTGAGATGGTCCATGTTGTTTATGTGGCCAAAGTATTTCCAAATAAATAGGGAAGAAGTGGAGGCAGTGAGAGATTTTATTTTCCTGGATTCAGAGATTTCTGCAGCTGGTAACTGCAGCAATGAAATTGAAAGATGACCCTGTTGATGAAGGTGAAAGTAGAAAGTGCAAAAGCTGGTTTGTTGTTCATATTATCAGACCTTCGACTGAACAGCCCAAATTTTTTATCAGTCAATTCAATCTGTTTGCAGTCCATGGAATTCTCAAAACTTTCTTCTATTTTGAAAGTTACGAAGCCTTCTGGCACATAGTTTTACTTATAGTCCAACTCTCACAGGCATATATCACTACAAGGAAGAGTCATACCTTTGAATAAATGGATCTTTGTTGACAATGTGATGTATTTGCTCTTTAAAACCTTATCTAGATTTGACACACCTCTCCTTACTAAAAAAAAAGCATTCTTTAGTTTCATGGCTGTCGTCACCAGCTACAGAGATCTTTGAGAACAGGAAGATAAAACTTCTCACTTCTTCAACTTCATCCCCATCTGTTTGCAAATAATTGTATTAAGTAATTCATTAATTAATTTATTTTCATGTTGGACAACAAATTAGCTGTTGCACTTTCTAATTTCAACTTCATTAGCAAGGTCTCCGACTCCTCTTCCTTTCAGCCATTGGAGTGGCATAATTTGCATATCTAAGGTTGTTAGTATTTCTTCCAGAAATTTTGGTTAAAGCATTTAGTTCCTCTAACCCAGCATTGTGCATGATATATTCAGAATGTGAATTGTATAACTAGGGAGACATTATACAGTATTGTCTTACTTCTTTTTTTGCAGTCTTACTTCTTTCCCGATCTTGAATGAGTCAGTTGTCCCATATTTAGTTTTAACTATTGTTGACGTTCTACATGCAGATTTCTCAAGGGACAAATAAAGTAAGCCTGTATCCTCAGTTGTCTATGCCCGTGCCAAAGATTGTTATGGTTCACACAATCAAAGGCTAGAGTAGTCAAAAAAGCAGAAGCAAATACTCTTTTGGAACTTCATCACTTCCTCTATTACCCAGTTGTTGTTAGTTTCATCTTTTTTTTTGCCGCTGCCCCATCTATATATCTGGCAGTTCTTCGCCATATACTTTTGAAGTCCTAAGAATCTTGAGCATTGCCTTCCTAATGTGTGAAACAGGTCCTGTTGTTTGATAATATGAATAATCATGCCCTCTTTTGGGATTGGAATACAAGTTGGCCTTTTCTGATCTACTGAGATGTTGTGTTTCCCAGTTTGTTAGCAAATTCCAAACAGCACTATAACATAACAATTTTGCAGGATTTTAAGCAATTCAGCTGAAGTACCATCATTTTCTACCTTTTTACTGTTAGCAATATTTTCTATGGACTGTTTAACTTTACTCTCCAAAATGTCTGCCTCTAGATTAGAAAACATCTCATTGTCTGTATCAGTGATAGCAAGGTCCTTTTTACATAATTGATATTTATATTCCTGCCACCACTTCTTAATATCCTCTGTTTCTGTTGGATCCCTTCCATCTTTGATTATTATCCTACCCTTTTACCTGGAAGTTTCCCTTAATATTAGCAATCATATTGAACACACCTCTTGTCCTTCCCTTTCTGTTGTATCCACATCTTTGCACTGCTGATTTGAATATGCATCCATATCTCTACTTGCTTTTCACTGAAACTCTGCATTTAGTTCGACATATTTTTCTTGTGCCCATTGCCTTTTGTTTTCTTCCTTTCCTTGACCACACCTAAAGCGTCCACATACAGCCATTTTATCTTATTAATGTTCTTTCTATTTGGGTTATTTTGATGTCACCTCTAGGACAATATCATGTATTTTTGTCTATAGCTTTTCAGTTATTCTATCCACCAGGTCTGATCCCTTAAATCTGTTTTTCACCTTCACTACATATTCACTTGCAATGTCGTTACACTATATCTCACTGGCTGATATGTTTTATTGCTTTCTTTAATTCTAAACTTTGCATAAAGAACCTGATCACCTGAGCCATAGTCCGCTTTAAGTCTTATTTTTGCTGACTGTATAGAACTCTTCTATCTCTAACTGCAAACTGTATAGTCAGTCATATAAAGTCACATCTTAGGGTATTGAAGGAAAGTGTTTGCTATGACCAACGAATTATCCAGACAGAGCTTCATTTTGTACTCCAAGGTCAAACTTGCCTGTTATTCCAATTCTAATTTAACTATCAACTTTAGCATTCCAGTAACCTGTGATGAACATATTATCTTTTTTGGTGTTATTTCCAAACATTGCTACAGATCTCAGCAAACCAATCAGTTGTCTTGTTTAACATGTGTAGATAGAGGATAACATTGTATCGCTGTAATGCTGAATCTCTTACCTTGCAGTCTGATTGAGATAATTCTATCACTTTTTGAACTGTAATCAAGCACTGATTTTCTTACTGTTTTATTAACTATGAGGTTACTCCATTTCTTCTGCAAGAGTCCTGACCACAGTAGAAGATTTTAGGATTATCTTATATTAAATTATTCATTCTTGTCTATTTTAGTTCACTAATTCCAAAGATTTTAATATCTATTTGTGTCGTTCCATCTTTAATAACCTCAGGTTTTCTTTGGTTTATCTTCCCATATTTGAAGTTCCATTGATGTATATTTCTTTGCAACATCAGATTTTCCTTTCATTTCTGAGTACATCAACAGTTTGCTTTAATTCATCCATGTCAAAAGCAGTTGCAGTAAACATGCACATACTTGCCCTCTGCTGCTCCTCAGTTATATAGCGGACATATTCTGATCTGAGAGTCTCAACTTCCAGAGTCATTTTGACATCACCTCTGCTTGCTTTCATCCATGGAGTTTTCTTGACAAAAATATCATGCCGTTACAGTTCTCAGTGGCCACTTTTTTCTTTCAACTTTCTCTGGCATGACGTGCCTGTCTTAAGTGGCCCTACATGGTTTTGCTCATAGTTTCACTGAAATACACATGCCCCTTTACCCCAACATAGGAATGTTCATCTATGTGAGGTATACAGAATTAAATACTATTGAGTTCACTACAAGAAGTTGCATGTCATGTGGTACACTTTCCCTCTATTGAACTCAGTCTAATTAAAGACGTCATGGAGACTACTGACATCCAAAGGGTCTTTGTGCTGTTCACTTACTTACTAGTCATTACACTGTGTGAGAGGGACAAAATATATGTACATGAGAGAAGAAACACATTGACTTGCAAACGTTCCATTGCTTGGAAGAAGAGTAAAGTTTGCACTCAGGAAAAAAAAAAGCCAACTACAATCACAAAGCTTTCTTTTGCTGTGTGCAAACGCAAAAGAAAACTGAAAATTCTGGATCCAGAAATTTGGTCTATTCCTCCTTCTGAGTGGAGTACATGAAAAGCCAGAAAAGGTACGACTTGCCATATTCCTGCATGTCACAGAGGAAGACACTCAAAAGGTATTGATCTCTTTTGCATTCCTTGAATAGGAAAAAGACAAACAGCAGCAATAGGATGGAACCTCGCTGAGTTACTATAAGTCTACAAGGAGTTTGCCATTTATTTGACCTGTATTCTTTATAATGGCACAAGGTCCAGCAAACAGCTTATGCTTATATTAATGAGTTGAAGAATCCAGCAAAATATTATGAAGTTGGTGTATTGCGTAATTCATTGCTAAGACAAAGAACGGTTTTTGGTGTAACAAATTAACAAACAAGTGATAGACTTAAAAGAGTACACTGTTAAAAAAAAATTGGCAAAGTGGAGTGGATGGGTAAGATAAAATATCAACTAAAATGTAGAAATGAAAACTAAACTAAGAATGTAGCAATAAGGGAAGTATGAGGCAGAACAAATAAATGGCGCCAAGTTCAAATTGCGCTAGTAGCATTTTCACAGAAACATAAAAAGTCAGTACTACCCACACCAGAACTCATGCGTATTAAACAGCTCAAAAAAATTCCAGTTCAATAGAGATGAAACAATGCTTTAAAAATAAAGCATATAAAGCATATATATATATATATATATATATATATATATATATATATATATATACGCTTAGGCAGTTTTCACTTCACCAGCAATAAAAATCAGTGATGTAGTCCAGCACAAGCAAATCTTCACAATTCGGCAGTATTCACTTCACCAACATTAGCATCCAACAGTATGATCCAGAGATTAAAATCCAAATGATGTAAATATAGGCATGAGCATATTATAGAAAACTATTTTATTATAAAACGTGCATGCGGCTAGCACTTTCACCCATAGGCTTCATCAGGCCATAAACATTTAAAAACAATGTGTTTCTTATATACTTTAAGCAATTATGACATCATTTCCTTTCACTAGACATTTAAAACGTTTTACATATATTCATTCAAACGTTCTTGACATCATTTCCTTTTGCTAATCAAAATTACATATATCTACTTAATATAGCGATACATGTACCTAATATATAAATCATTACTAAAGCATACTGCCATCTAAGTAATAGAATTATAAAATAATAAACATCTACATATGAGCAAATATGCATAAGTATAATCTAGTTTATACAAATAAACTAATCTATTCTTTCTAAAATAAGCGCAATATTGACACATATACTAGAAATCAACCTTACTACATTCTAAAAATATCTATATATAGTCAAACACATCCTATCATGTCTCAAATAACAATGTTATCTACTTAATAATGTAAGCAATTTCTCTTATTAAAAAAGAATAAGAATAAACATAGATATAAAGTGCTTACTAATACAACTTATGTCAAAAGGGAGATAAAGATATGAATATACGTATCAAGCAAAATACTATATACTAAAATTCCAGCTATAATATAATATAATATAATAGAAATATAATATAAAAATATATGTATATGTATATATAATAAAAAAATAATAAAAAACATATATAAATGTAATAAAAAAATATATAACATACTATATAAGATGTATTTAAAAAATATATATATATATATATATATATATATATATATATATATATATATATATATAATATTATATGGTATAGATAATATTATCAATAAATATAACAATAATTGTTAAGGCAAGTGGATATCTATATATAGTAATATTAAATGTAATTCCCAACAATAAATGAGTGGGTAATAAAATTACTATATAGAATAATAGACATCTAATATAAAGTTAGACTTTAATTTTTATTTTTATTGGTCTAGCTTTAAGTACTGGTCTGATGGGAACTCAATCATTAAGTCCAGGTGGATGATCCGCTCTAAGTCTAATAATCCATTCTGTCTCACGTTGCTCAGTGATATTGCGTATAGGTCCCCTTCTAAGGGTAGGATAATTAACACAAATAACCATAAATTTAAAATGATGCTGTGCTGAACTATTCTCCACATGTTTGGATAGGGCATTATTTTCTGAACATATCCTGATATTATATAAGTGCTCCCTAATTCTCTCTCTAAGGCGGCTGTCCGTTTTGCCAACGTAAAATGATGAACATAGTTGGCAGACAGCCAGGTAGACAACATGAGAGGTCTCACAGTTAGCTACACAGTTAAATTTAAATAGTTTCTGTGTTACCGGATGAGTGAAACTTGCTGATTGATCTATATGACAGCAGAAATTACATTTTCCGCAGGGTCTAGTACTTGCGGTGTAATGGCTATGCTCAAGTTTCTTATCAATTCTATTGGGACCACATAACATCCTATATAAATTTGGCTTATTTTTATAGGTAAAATGGGGTACATCCCCTACAATTTTTAGAATATCTGGGTTTACCTGTAGTAAATCCCAGTATTTCAAATAAGCTGTTTTAATCTCTCCTGTATCCTGTGTATAATATATAACTGGTGATACTCTTTGGTTTGTATAACTGTTTTTAGGGTTTATATTTTGCTTAACATTCTGGTCAGCAAAATATGGATAGGCACAATTTTTTCTATGTTGCTCAAGTTCTATTAGGCAGTTATCTATTTTGCTAATATTGTAAGACCTCCCTACAAGCGCTTTCTTAAGATCAGTTATTTCACTAATATATCCATGTTGAGTGGGATTCAATCTAGAAACCCTCATGGCCTGGCCTTTGACCACATTTCTAAAAGTATAATGTGGGTGCATGCTAGATCTGTGTAAATAGGAGCTCCTATGGCATGCTTTTCTATATACTCCTGTATTCAGGTATCCATTAAGGATTTTTTGAATATAAACATCCAAATAAGCCACTTGTTTTAAAGAGGCTACCATAGTAAATTTTAAATAATGTGTTAGCAAATTGATCTGCTGAATAAAATAATTCAACTGTACTTCATCTGATTTCCAGATCAGAAAGATATCATCTACGAAATGAACATAAAACCCAACAAATTTCCTATATGTGTCCAAAGTGAATAAATGTGTATCTTCCCAATCTGCCATAACAAGGTTGGCGTAGCTATTGGCACACAATGTGCCCATAGCCACGCCATCCCTTTGAATGTAAGTCCACTTGTCAAATGTAAAGATATTATTGTTCAATATCAGACCTAACAGTGTACTGATAATTTCAATTTGAGCTAAGCTAAAGGAATGCGTATGTACAAGACATCTACGTATACACTGAATACCCTCTAAATTAGGAATACTGGTAAATAATGATGTAACATCTAAAGTAACTAGCCAATAATCTGGTATAGCCTTTTCAACTTCCATGTATTCATATAATTTGAAGAAAAATTGTTTAGTATCTTTTAATATATGTTTATAATTCTCCACTACTATTCTTAGCTTAGACTCTATGTACAAGGAAATGGGTTCTGTAGACCAACCTCTGCTGGCTACTATAGGTCTCATGGGTGGTTCTAAAGGATTTTTATGTATTTTTGGGACACCTTGAATACAAGGTATCCTAGGATTATCCACCTTAAAAAAATCATATAAATCTTGATTAATATGACCGGCCAAATGCAGATTAGGAATTTCAATTTGGACCCGATCAATAATTTTATCAACATACTTAGTATCAATCTGTTTATAATAATTAACATCTGCTAACATTATTTTAATAGTATTAAGATATTTATCCAAAACTTGATCGTAGCCATTACACCGCAAGTACTAGACCCTGCGGAAAATGTAATTTCTGCTGTCATATAGATCAATCAGCAAGTTTCACTCATTCAGTAACACAGAAACTATTTAAATTTATCTGTGTAGCTAACTGTGAGACCTCTCATGTTGTCTATCTGGCTGTCTGCCAACTATGTTCATCATTTTACGTTGGCAAAACGGACAGATGCCTTAGAGAGAGAATTAGGGAGCACTTATATAATATCAGGATAAGTTCAGTAAATAATGCCCTATCCAAACATGTGGAGAATAGTTCAGCACAGCATCATTTTAAATTTATGGTTATTTGTGCTAATTATCCTACCCTTAGAAGGGGACCTATGCGCAATATCACTGAGCAACGTGAGACAGAATGGATTATTAGACTTAGAGCGGATCATCCACCTGGACTTAATGATCGAGTTCCTATCAGACCAGTACTTAAAGCTAGACCAATAAAAATAAAAATTAAAGTCTAACTTCATATTAGATGTCTATTATTCTATATAGTAATTTTATTACCCACTCATTTATTGTTGGGTATTACATTTAATATTACTATATATAGATCTCCACTTGCCTTAACAATTATTGTTATATTTATTGATAATATTATCTATACCATATAATATTATATATATATATATATATATATATATATATATATATATATTTTTTTTTTTTTTTTTTTTTAAATACATCTTATATAGTATGTTATATATTTTTTATTACATTTATATATGTTTTTTATTATTTTTTTATTATATACACATATACATATATTTTTCTATTATATTTCTATTATATTATATTATAGCTGGAATTTTAGTATATAGTATTTTGCTTGATACGTATATTCATATCTTTATCTCCCTTTTGACATAAGTTGTATTAGTAAGCACTTTCTATCTATGTTTATTCTTATTCTTTTTTGATAAGAGAAATTGCTTAAGTTATTAAGTAGATAACATTGTTATTTGAGACATGATAGGATGTGTTTGACTATATATAGATATTTTTAGAATGTAGTAAGGTTGATTTCTAGTATATGCGTCAATATTGCGCTTATTTTAGAAAGAATAATTTAGTTTATTTGTATAAACTAGATTATACTTATGGATATTCGCTCTTATGTAGATGTTTAGTATTTTATAATTCTATTACTTAGATGGCAGTATGCTTTAGTAATGATTTATATATTAGGTACATGCATCGCTATATTAAGTAGATATATGTAATTTTGATTAGCAAAAGGAAATGATGTCAAGAACGTTTGAATGAATATATGTAAAACGTTTTAAATGTCTAGTGAAAGGAAATGATGTCATAAGTGCTTAAAGTATATAAGAAACACATTGTTTTTAAATGTTTATGGCCTGATGAAGCCTACGGGTGAAAGCGCTAGCCGCATGCACGTTTTATAATAAAATCGTTTTCTATAATATGCTCGTGCCTATATTTACGTCATTTGGATTTTAATCTATGGATCATACTGTTGGATGCTAATGTTGGTGAAGTGAATACTGCCGAATTGTGAAGATTTGCTTGTGCTGGACTACATCGCTGATTTTTATTGCTGGTGAAGTGAAAACTGCCTGAGCGTATATATATGCTTTATATGCTTTATTTTTAAAGCATTGTTTCATCTCTATTGAACTGGAATTTTTTTGAGCTGTTTAATACGCACGAGTTCTGGTGTGAGTAGTACTGACTTTTTATGTTTTTGTGAAAATGCTACTAGCACAATTTGAACTTGGTGCCATTTAATTGTTCTGCCTCATACTTCCCTTATTGCTATTATTTACTTGTCGACCTCGTGTGCGGAGTTATTTAAGCAGCCAACATATACATATTACTAATTTTACTTATTCTTATTTTGTTTGGTTGCTTATTTAATATGGCAGAAACTGTTAATGAAGAAGTTGAACTACCATATGTACCGGAGAACTATCATGATAGTTCAATTAGATTTCGCATGTGTGTGGAAGGTAATGACAATCAGTTGAGAGCCTATGATGCCATTGAGATGTCAACGGAAGATGCTATTCTGGCAACAACACGAAATAATGGACTATCGACCATGTTAAATCAAATGGAAACTGATTTTTTAAAACTTAAATGGTTACAGCTTCAAAGGCAGCACTTTGAAGTATGTATAGAGCGTCGTATTATACCTAGGGGGCTACGCATCTTAAAGATGCCTATGACTGGTGATAGATATCCAGACCTGTTATATCAATGGCAGAAAATAAATTTAGACACCAGTATACAATATATGACACTGCTCAATGACTATTTTTTGCCTGAAGAGAAGAACTTACGTGAACACATTACAAAACAACAAGAGACTATAAATTCTATGTTCTCTAAACCTGTAATTGATAAGGTGATTATGAAATTATTGGACAATGTCTATATGTATGAAAAGAAACTTTTAGAACAAAAGCAAAGTCAAATTAATAGGGACACCAAAGACTTTGCCATAGGTCAGGTCTTTACCTGGCCTAGAGAAGAGAAAAAGATTATTACCAACAACAGATCTACAAACCATGTTAACACCAGGGTTCAAGTAAATACTTTGCTTAAAAACAATAAAGCTAATGAATTATTAGAAATACCTAGCCTGAATAATGACGGTGATTTGAATATTTGTGTGGATACTAATAATTCTGCCAATGACCCTTGTAATAATGTTGTAAAGAATAACAATTATGTCATCACAAAAGCAATAGTACATCATGATGCAGAGATAAGCTCTGGTCAGAATGGCCAATTAGATAATATTATGGTTAATAAGGATTGCACACATAAGGATGATAGTGTTACACTTTTAACATCTAATGATAATGAAACAACTACAGAGAATATGGTAGCTAGAAAGAAAATTCGAACCACTCATAATGATAATACTCATGATATGATCCCTTTCCCTATAGGGGAGAAGTGGAAAGGTGGGGGTAGGGACAGATCTATGAGTCGAGGCAGACAGAAACGAAAGATGATAGATATCGAACCAACGGGACCAACGTTAAAGAAAATGTGGGGCAAGAATCAAACTCATTAGTGTGGAACATATCCAGTAGGAAACTTACAAAGTATGAAAATGAAGTCATAGAGAGAGGGCTTACATTTATACCTACTACCAGAAGTGATATAACAGAAACTGTTACAGATTTGAAATTGTTTATTAGGAATGTTCAGTTAAAAATGGATTTTGGTCATACCCCTACAACATACACTCAAGTATATAAAAAACCTAGTACCTACATACCACCTTTACATCCACTAGTAGAAGCTTTTTCCAAATTAGTAGAAGAAGAGTTATATAAACATAATCAGAAAGAACATCATAGAAAATATCACGGAAATCTTACATATAATGTTAGAAGAGCATTAGATACTCTTAAATATGACTCTAGTATTATGATTAGGCCGGCTGATAAGGGTGGACCTATTGTTATAATGGATATGGATAAATATCTTAATACTATGAAAATAATGTTAGCAGATGATAATTATTATAAACAGATTGATACTAAGTATGTTGATAAAATTATTGATCGGGTCCAAATTGAAATTCATAATCTGCATTTGGCCGGTCATATTAATCAAGATTTATATGATTTTTTTTAAGGTGGATAATCCTAGGATACCTTGTATTCAAGGTGTCCCCAAAATACATAAAAATCCTTTAGAACCACCCATGAGACCTATAGTAGCTGGCAGAGGTTGGCCTACAAAACCCATTTCCTTGTACATAGAGTCTAAGCTAAGAATAGTAGTGGAGAATTATAAACATATATTAAAAGATACTAAACAATTTTTATTTAAATTATATAAATACATGGAAGTTGAAAAGGCTATACCAGATTATTGGCTAGTTACTTTAGATGTTACATCATTATTTACCAGTATTACTAATTTAGAGGGTACTCAGTGTATACGTAGATGTCTTGTACATACGCATTCCTTTAGCTTAGCTCAAATTGAAATTATCAGTACACTGTTAGGTCTGATATTGAACAATAATATCTTTGCATTTGACAAGCGGACTTACATTCAAAGAGATGGCGTGGCTATGGGCACATTGTGTGCCAATAGCTACGCCAACCTTGTTATGGCAGATTGGAAGATACACATTTATTCACTTTGGACACATATATAAAATTTGTTGGGTTTTATGTTCGTTTCGTAGATGATATCTTTCTGATCTGGAAATCAGATGAAGTACAGTTGAATAATTTTATTCAGCAGATCAATTCGCTAACACGTTATTTAAAATTTACTATGGTAGCCTCTTTAAAACAAGTGGCTTATTTGGATGTTTATATTCAAAAAATCCTTAATGGCTACCTGAATACAGGAGTATATAGAAAAGCATGCCATAGGAGCTCCTATTTACACAGATCTAGCATGCACTCACATTATACTTTTAGAAATGTGGTCAAAGGCCAGGCCATGAGGGTTTCTAGATTGAATCCCACTCAACATGGATATATTAGTGGAATAACTGATCTTAAGAAACAACTTGTAGGGAGGTCTTACAATATTAGCAAAATAGATGACTGCCTAATAGAAGTTGAGCAACATAGAAAAAATCGTGCCTATACATATTTTGCTGACCAGAATGTTAAGCAAAATATAAACCCTAAAAACAGTTATACAAACCAAAGAGTATCACCAGTTATATATTATACACAGGATACAGGAGAGATTAAAACAGCTTATTTGAAATACTGGGTTTTACTACAGGTAAACCCGGATATTCTAAAAATTGTAGGGGATGTACCCCATTTTACCTATAAAAATAAGCCAAATTTATATAGGATGTTATGTGGTCCCAATAGGATTGATAAGAAACTTGATTGTAGCCATTACACCGCAAGTACTAGACCCTGCGGAAAATGTAATTTCTGCTGTCATATAGATCAATCAGCAAGTTTCACTCATCCAGTAACACAGAAACTATTTAAATTTAACTGTGTAGCTAACTGTGAGACCTCTCATGTTGTCTATCTGGCTGTCTGCCAACTATGTTCATCATTTTACGTTGGCAAAATGAACAGACGCCTTAGAGAGAGAATTAGGGAGCACTTATATAATATCAGGATATGTTCAGAAAATAATGCCCTATCCAAACATGTGGGGAATAGTTCAGCACAGCATCATTTTAAATTGATGGTTATTTGTGTTAATTATCCTACCCTTAGAAGGGGACCTATACGCAATATCACTGAGCAATGTGAGACAGAATGGATTATTAGACTTAGAGTGGATCATTCACCTGGACTTAATGATCGAGTTCCCATCAGACCAGTACTTAAAGCTAGACCAATAAAAATAAAAATTAGAGTCTAACTTTATATTAGATGTCTGTTATTCTATATAGTAATTTTATTACCCACTCATTTATTGTTGGGTATTACATTTAATATTACTATATATAGATCTCCACTTGCCTTAACAATTATTGTTATATTTATTGATAATATTATCTATACCATATAATATTATATATATATATATATATATATATATATATATATATTTTTTTTTTTTTTTAAATACATCTTATATAGTATGTTATATATTTTTTATTACATTTATATATGTTTTTTATTATTTTTTTATTATATATACATACACATATATTTTTATATTATATTTCTATTATATTATATTATAGCTGGAATTTTAGTATATAGTATTTTGCTTGATACGTATATTCATATCTTTATCTCCCTTTTGAGATAAGTTGTATTAGTAAGCACTTTCTATCTGTGTTTATTCTTATTCTTTTTTGATAAGAGAAATTGCTTACGTTATTAAGTAGATAACATTGTTATTTGAGACATGATAGGATGTGTTTGATTATATATAGATATCTTTAGAATGTAGTAAGGTTGATCTCTAGTATATGCGTCAATATTGCACTTATTTTAGAAAGAACAGTTTAGTTTATTTGTATAAACTAGATTATACTTATGCATATTCGCTCGTATGTAGATGTTTAGTATTTTATAATTCTATTACTTAGATGGCAGTATGCTTTAGTAATGATTTATATATTAGGTACATGTATCGCTATATTAAGTAGATATATGTAATTTTGATTAGCAAAAGGAAATGATGTCAAGAACGTTTGAATGAATATATGTAAAACGTTTTAAATGTCTAGTGAAAGGAAATGATGTCATAAGTGCTTAAAGTATATAAGAAATACATTGTTTTTAAATGTTTATGGCCTGATGAAGCCTATGGGTGAAAGCGCGAGCTGCATGCACGTTTTATAATAAAATAGTTTTCTATAATATGCTCGTGCCTATATTTACGTCATTTGGATTTTAATCTCTGGATCATACTGTTGGATGCTAATGTTGGTGAAGTGAATACTGCCGAATTGTGAAGATTTGCTTGTGCTGGACTACATCGCTGATTTTTATTGCTGGTGAAGTGAAAACTGCCTGAGCGTATATATATATATATATATATATATATATATATATATATATATATATATATATATATATATATATATGCTTTATATGCTTCATTTTTAAAGCATTGTTTCATCTCTATTGAACTGGGATTTTTTTGAGCTGTTTAATACGCACGAGTTCTGGTGTGAGTAGTACTGACTTTTTATGTTTCTGTGAAAACGCTACTAGTGCAATTTGAACTTGGCGCCATTTATTTGTTCTGTCTCATACTTCCCTTATTGCTATTATTTACTTGTTGACCTCGTGTGGGGAGTTATTTAAGAAGCCAACATATACATATTACTAATTTTAAATTAAGAATGTGTTGGAATAATAACCATGCAAGAATGAAGAATGTGGCTATAAAACCCAGAAAAAAACAATATAGGAATGAAATTAATGCTCATATACTAGATGCGGCTATACCAATAACGTGAATTCATACCATGCTTTTAAAGTTTGTAGAACTTGAGCTATAAAAGTATAGTTCTAAGATTTATAAAACAAAAGACATTTGTACTCAGAAGAGTTTGTGTATTGCTAAACTGACACGTGAACATTAACTTTTTTTTCACAGTAATAAAGTAATGAGATTTGTTGCAGTGACATCAAATGCATCAAAAGTATTATGATAAATGCAAGTCAGATTCACAATGAGGATAATATTGGCTTTAAACACATAAAAGTGCACAGTTTAATACTTTGTCTGAAAATACCTTTGAAATATTTAGGATCACCAGCCATGAAATAGATTTCTGTGCATATTGCCAACACATTCTGAACACAAAGTCAAGCTACTGGGGCAAAAGCTATCAGACATGTACATAAAAGTAGGAACTGCTAGATCATTTTTATAATCATTACATTTAGAAAATAAACTCTTGTAATGCTCTGAGCTATTGCACTGAGAGGCTTGAATGGCAAAATGAATTCATAATGAAAAAGTGAACAGTGGATGCATTCAGTAGCAGAGAGTCATAGAAATACCAGAGATACCATACTGGCCATAGCAGTAAAGCTACATAGTATGAGGTTTGTCAGTAGACAAGCACATGGAAATAAGTTATGATGCTAGGTCACTGGTACATGCACCTTGGGTAGTACCGTTTGAACTCCAAAGAACAGAAATAGAAGTGAATGGAAAGTCTAGGTGTCATTAAAAGCAACTACAGCCAAATGAATCAATTAATGTTATAGTTACTGTTTCAAAACAAAATGGGATTTGCATTCATGCTGGTTTGCAAGCCCTGGATAACATAATTAAAAGAAACCATTATGCACTGCTTACAGATGATAAAATGGTCTCATCTTTCCCAGATACCAGCATTTTCAGTACTAACTGCAAACCAAGGCTTCTGGCAGAAAAGTCTGGAAAAAGAATGTTACAAATGATGTGCATTTAACACACATTAGGAAAATACAGGCTTCTTAGAATACTGTTTTGTATTTCTTCTTCATCAGAGTGGTTCTGCAAATAACTGAAGGCTTGGAAGTTACTATGAAGATAACATATAAAGTATAAGTGTTTAGGTCAGACACAAGAACAGTATGATAAGCAATTCATAGCTGCTAAGCAGCTTAAGACAGCATAGTTTCACATTAAATAAGAGCACATGTGAAGTAAGAGGGGTACGTCTGATAAGCATGGGTTATGTGTCATGCTCTAATGTCATCAGGACTGAATTTTGTTACATAAAAAGTCATACCAGTTGCACAAATACCAAAGCCAGAAGACCAATGGGAGCTGCACAGATTTCTAAGGCTGATGTGGTATTTTGGAAAGTTGTAACTACTGGTATCTAAAAATCAACAGAAATTAAAGTAAATCCTGAATAAAACCAGCAGAGTCAGAATGTTATAATATAAACTATAAGAAACTACAAAATGAGCAAGCAGGAAGACAAGTAAAGTTGCAAAATCGACTGGAAACTTTGCAGCCTGGAGCTAACGTAGTTTATTTCTCTGTGTTTTTGTTTGGTTGGTTTTCTGTTTAAATGTATTTACTGGGGTAGAACAGTGATCAAGCAATGACCAATTACAGTATATATCATAATGTAACCAAAAAAAAAAAACAATGTACAACATACGGATAGCAATGGTTTACATGTATGAATAAACACAGACAGTCTGACAAAGTTAACACAATAGCTGGATCAAGGTCCTGTTTTTAATGTGTGGAAAATGTCAAGGTCCATAAAAGAAATCATAGATATTTGAACAAGACAGATATGTCAAAATCTAAGAAAGATAAGCAACTAGAATTGTCATATCCAGACACTATGATAGAGACTACTGGAACTGTAGTAATCAAGTCTTTCACATTGAAACTCCTTGTGTTGTTTCTCTAACAAAAGCTTTAGTGCAGCAAGAACTGTGCCAATTGGAAGATCAGATGCTTTCAAACATAGACTGCTCCCTTCCATCAGAATTCTACCTTTCTGCTTGGTAAACTTCTGGTGTTTAATTGTCATCAAGTAAAGGGACAATTATCCCGTCAGATATTATAGATACAGTGGACCAATGAAAAATAGTATCCATATGGACAGTTTAATAGTTGAACATGATACTAAGAATGAAAAGTTGTATTTATTAAGAATTGTATGAATATGTATGCAAGGTATTTTTGCTGCAGAAGGTCATGCTTAGAATAAGAATATTATTAATTTTAAATGATCAAAGAAACCTATTGCATGCTGTCTCAGGGATTGCATATAATATAGACTTGTACTTTGTACTTTATAATTAAAAATAATATATATATATATATATATATATATATATATATATATATATATAATAAATGGCAGAAATGCTAATGAGCTAGCTAAGCTACTTGACACTAGATACCCCTTTTTTGTGCATAGTTCAAGGTCTGATTAAAGCATATCTTGGATGCTAGAACCAATCGTAGTGTTTGTGCTTTGTATAAAAATCACCCAGACGTAACATGTACTACTACTTTTATTACTATTACCTCAGGGAAGCAGTCTTAATCTTGGGGGAGTAAAGGATCATGAACAATGTACATCTACCATTAGACACAAGTGTTTGTTTTCTTTTATAAATAATTTGTTTGATATGAAGTTTGTGAGATTTTATTTTCTATGTTTATATAGGACCATCAATGCAAGCACAGATGAAGAGCGATGGGGGTGTAGTGGGAGTCTCTTTGTACATTAATTGCACTTCCTTCACATTAGTGAAATGTTGGTGCGATGTTGTCTGTGTGTGGCAGAACATGAATAGATCCATTGTCAGCCGATTAAATGGCCATAGGGATGCATGTACAAAACAAGACGAATAAAATGAGCAGAATTTCCTTCAACTGAAGACAGTTAAACATCAGAGATTTATCCAGTCAAAAATATGTTATTCTGATGAGGTTTGCAGTATATGTGTGGAATCAAGTATCTTCCTTCGAGTGCATCAAATTAAACAATCATGGACCAAGACAGTAAGGGGTACTGAGTGTATATGAAACAAGCTGAACATGTTATGATGGGAAAGATATCTTTGTCTTTATCCCCATTAACCATCTGTGGTGTACCAAGTAAACAGGCATAAATGGAGAAGGATGTGTGGGATTAGTCTGTGAAATATTACAGCTTATACATCTGTTACATAATTAGGTAAGCACATATGGATCTACATTGTTAGAGAGAGTGTGTGTGTGTGTGTGTGTGTGTGTGTGTGTGTGTGTGTGTGTGTGTGTGTGTGTGTGTGTGTGTGTGTGTGTGTGTGTGTGTGTGTATGTGCGTGTGTGTGTGTGTGTGTGTGTGTGTGTGTGTGTGTGTGTGTGTGTGTGTGTGTGTGTGTGTGTGTGTGTGTAACACACTGCAGTACATTACTACAGGCAGAACTTCTTTCACTTGGCAGGAGTTAAACTTTGGAACTTGATCCTGACAGAAAAATAGTTATTCTGAGAAAGGAACACACTATGAAAGCAGCTGGCCTACCTTCACTTGGTAACTGCTAAATAGTCATAGATATGATAGATATATGAAAAAATATGGATACTATATCATATTTATCATATCTGATTTAATAATGCAGTAATAGACTTAGTAGCAGGAGTTTAAATATGCCCCATGTTTGCACATTATGTTAGTATAAAGTGACAAAAAGAGAGGAAACATGCAGAAGTCATGAGCCCTACCTAATAGTTTACTGCCACAGTAATGATTTTTTAGCAACATTTACATATTAATGATGTGTTCTGCATTAGGAGGCAAAGTGCTATCTGCAACAGTAGCATTATTTAGTGTTTTCATTGAAACGGTCAGGGTGGGAATTACATTCCATGGGTTTCTGATGCTTGTTTCTGAAAACATCTGGAAATACATCACATCTTTCATATTCATTTTAGTTTACTATATTGGGGTTACATCATTTTATAAGTAGTACATGTATGATCTAAGGTATATGTGTTCCTTATTATGTGATGTTCTTGTATACTGTTTTAATACATTTCTATCCCCAAGGGAGATCTTAAAAAGAATTAATTTTACTGCATGTCTACCTAGTGTCTTATTCATGTTCTTCTGCAACATGCCTTTATCTTTTCAGACTGATGTAGGTGCTTGGAAATGTCTTACCTATGTTTGGATTAGCACTTTATGGCTTGCTTTTAAAGAGCACTTTGAACATAATTACACATTTATTTTAATTGGTGCTTTGCAGTTGCATAGTAATTTTGAAAAAAAATATTTTTATTTATTTTTATTTATTTTACAGTTTGTTTACCAGGATAGTCCACTGGGCCATGAAGAGCCTATTTTCAATGGAGTCCGGGGGAGAAGAGCTCCGTAAGAACATTACACAATTTAGGCAAATCGTTAAATAATAATCAATAGAGTATACAATTAACAAATGAAAAAGGTAAATAACATTTCAAAAAGTGTAGAAATCATTAAAAAATGAGCGATACAGTATACAATTTACAAATGAAAAAGGCAAATAACATTTCAAAAAGTGTTGACAAAAAAGTTTATGTAGTATAAAATCTAAACATAGAAGTGAAGAAGGTTTGAATAGGTATCATTTTGGAGTTATAGCAGAGAACAGTAGGTATAGGAAGAGCTTATGTATGAAAGTAAAAAAGAGGGAATAGTAAGAAGGGGTGGTGTAAGAGGGGTGAGAAGGGGTGGGAAGAAAAGGGGGTAGGGTAGTGGTAGTATAGTGAGAGACAGGAGATGAGAGCAGGAGGAAGACTCTATAGCAGGGCATATTATAGAGGGTAGTTATGTAGGATGAGAGTAGGAACATTCCCAGAGGGATATAAGATGGGCATGAAGTAAGGTTTTAAAGGTAGCGTGATTATTGGTGGTGCGGATGAGAGGTAGCAAGGAGTTCCAAAGCTTTGCTAGAGAAAAGGATAGCAGTTGTTTGCCAGGTGGATGAGCAGGCTTATGAAGTTCAATGAGAGTTTGGTTATTTGATCTCAGGATTCTATTGGGTAGATGCACTTTGAGTGAAGAGGCTAGAGAGGGGCAGAGAGATGGATGAAAGATAAGTTTCTGGGCATGAGTGAGTTGGATGTGTAGGTAAGATAACTGGGGAGTTCTAGCCAATTTAGTTTGTAGAGGGCATTATAGTCATGGTTGGAGGATTTGTAACCAGTGGCAAACTTGGAGATTTTATTGTAACAGGAAGATAGTTTAACCTTTAGTGAAGAATGTAGATTAGAGAGAAGAGGGGCGCCACACAGGAGGGAAAGACTAAGGTATGTTAGTAGAGAGAACAAGCTTAGTAAAGGGAGTGAGGAGCAACAGTGGTGGTAAAGCATACCGAGTTTCTGGTGGGTTTTTTTTAATATTCATTTGTAGGTGGATATCAAACTTAAAGTGTTTGTCAATGAGAACATCTAAGAGTTTAGTTTGGGATACTATCTCGAGGGAGGTATTGCTTTGGCTGGTAATAATAAAAGAGTTTTTTGTCTATAATGGTGTTTTTAGAGGGAGTGAATATCATAAGTTTAGTTTTGGATGCATTGAGTGCTAAGTGATTATCTAACATCCAGCACTCAGTGGAGGAGAAAGCTTCTTGGGTTCATTTTTAAGAGAGAAGAGACGGAGGTGGCAGAACAGGTGAGTCATCTGTTTATTGGATAAGATTAGCCTTGGGGATTGACAAATGGAAGTCATTTATAAAGTTCTTGAACAGTAAAGGACCTAATATGGAACCCTGGGGTACTCCTGTAGGGGTGTTCAGAAACAACAAAGTGACTTTTTTCCATATGACAGCTTATTGGAGCAATATGGAGTCATCTGTGTATTGGATAAGATTAGCCTTGGGGATTGACAAATGGAAGTCATTTGTAAAGTTGTTGAACAGTAAAGGACCTAATATGGAACCCTGGGGTACTCCTGTAGGGGTGTTCAGAAAGGACGAAGTGACTTTTTTCCATATGACAGCTTATTGGAGCAATATGGAGTCATCTGTGTATTGGATAAGATTAGCATTGGAGATTGACAAATGGAAGTCATTTATAAAGTTTTTGAACAGTAAAGGACCTAATATGGAACTCTGGGGTACTCCTGTAGGGGTGTTCAGAAAGGACGAAGTGACTTTTTCCATATGACATCTTATTGTCTGTTGGAGAGTTAACTAGTGAACTAGTTGGTAGAAGGGACGGACAGGTTAAGATTGGAGAATTTTGATAGAAGAAGTTTATGAGAGATAGTGTCAAAGGCCTTGGATAGGTCAGAAGAAGGGTAGACACTAGACAGCCAGAATCATGAGCTTTATTGATGGTTTCAAGAAAGGAGAGGAGAGTGGTGGCAGTGCTGTGGCCAGGTCGGAACCCATGTTGTGTGGGAGTGAGCAGGTGGTTATCTATAAGGTGGTGTAACAGTTGAAGATGAATGCCTTTTTCTAGTATTGTAGAGATAGGGGATAAAATGGCAATAGGACGGAAATTGGTAATATTGTTGTTACCCCCTTTATGGAGTGGTATGATAAAGGCCTTTTTCCAGAGTTGGGGCACATAGCTTTCTTGGATTGACAGGTTTATTAGAATGGAGATTGGGAAAGCGATGGCTTCTGCAGCTGTTTTTAGAAAGTAGGAAGGAAGATCATCAGGGGCATTAGAGCAAGGTTTCAGGTTCATAAGGAGTTTTTTTATGTCAGATGTTGAGATGGGTTTGATGGAAAAGGGAGGGGGAAGACAGCTGGATTTGTTGGTGGAGGAGGGGATAGGAGAGAGTGAAGATGAAGCATTGTTGGTGAAGGATGCTGTTAGTTTGGCTGTGGTGTCAATAAAGTAGGAATTGAATTGGATGGCTAGGGTCAAGTCAGAGGCATTACGATCAGGGCAGGGATTGTCTTTTTTGCCAAGTTTGAGGAGGGTGGTGATACCATTTTTGGGGGTTTGTCTTGTGGTTATTTTGGAGTATAAGGAAATAGGATTTGAGGTTGGATATGATAAGTTTTTTGACTTTGTTACAAAGTACTTTCAATTCATTTAAGGAGGAGGAAGTTCTATTTTTTTTGGAAGTGTTGCCAAGCTTTGTCTCAGAGGTGCATCAAGGTTATGGTTTCCTTGGTCAACCATGGGCAGTGTTAATTTTTATTCTTTTGGTTTTGGAGGGGCAAAAGTATTTAATAAGTTTAAGAATGTTGTATTAAAGTGGGTGACAGTGTTGTCTAAGGGGAGGGTTTTTAGAGGGTTTCAGTGTATGCGTTTTAGAGAGTTAGAGAATATTTCGGGGTTAAAGTTCTTTAGGGATTGTGTAGATATATAAGCATGGGCTAGTTGTAAGGAGGAAGGGGGGCAATGAGCGAAAGAGGGTAGGTGATCACTAAGGGAGTTGGGTAGGGTGTCACAATCAGAGATATACTGAGCATGAAAAACTAGGATCCAATCAAGGGTGCTCCAGGAGGAATAGTCCTTGGACAGTCTTGTAATAGAGTTAATTAGCTGTGAGAAGTTATAAATGTTGATATTTAGGGAGCTTGTGGGAGACTGAATGGAGGTCCAGTTAATATTAACATCACCAAGGATTATGGCCTCATTGGTAATATTAGAGGAGAACCTGGAGAGGATATCTTCAAGAATAGGGATGATGTCTCCAGGGGGTATGTCAAAAGCAGCTAAGCATATGTTCTTGTGTTTATTCATCTGAAGCAGGGCTAGGGTTAGTTCAGAATTGTTGAAATGGGGAATGGATTTGGTGTAAGGGGTATCTGAAAGGGAAGCAGAATAGAGAAGTGATACTCCACCGCTTTTCTTAAAGGGAAGCAGAATAGAGAAGTGATACTCCACTGCCTTTCTTATGAGTCCTGTCTTTCCTAATGATGTTGTAGTTGGGAGGGATAATTTCAGAGTCCTTGATATGAGGTTTCAGCCAGGTTTCTGAGATCAATAGTATGTCTGGTTGATTATGGAGAAGCCAGGCATGGAAGTTAGGGATTTAATTGCATAAACTTTGAGCATTAATTGTAGTGAAGAGGAGGGGCTTTCTGATTGAGGGGTGGCTGAGTAGGGGTGTGTTTGAATTCTGAGGAGAGGAGAGGCCAGAGTTAGGGTGGATGTCCCCAGAGAAAAGGATGGTAATGAGTTGACAGATATGGGAGAAGAGATATTTAGAGTGTTTTGTATCTGATTTGGGTGTCAAGTAGTAAGTAAGAGTAGGATTGCTTGGTATTGGAGAGCAGTAATTATGGATGGATATAAGTTTGTAGGGGAAAAAGGAGAAAGTTATGGATAACATATTTATCATATTTGATTTAATAATGTTGCAATAGACATAGTGCCAAGAGTAAAAATATGCCCCCACTCTTGCACATGGCGTTAGTAAAAAAGTGACAAAAAAGATAGCAAACATGCAGCTATCAGGAGACATAGCAGTTTACTGCCACAGTAATGAATTTTAGCAATATATGCATATTATGGTATGCTCTGCATTATGAAGCAAAGTGCTATCTGCAACATTAACATTGTTTAGTTTGCGAATTAAAATGGTCAATATGGAATTACATTCCATGAATTTCTAATGTTTGTTTCTGAAAACATCTGGAAATGTATCACATCTATCACATTCATTTTAGTTTTGCCATAATGGGGTTAGCAGTAAGAGCACATGTGCACATATGCACAGACAGGATGGTTCTATAACACAAAAAGAAAGTGGGTAACATGCAGAAATGACAAGATATGCATCTTTGTTCATACAGTTATGAATTTAAGCAGTATTTTCATATTAGACATACTTGATAACCTCTGCCTTTGGGAGAAAAGTGTCCCCCTTCAGCTGACAAAGAGTGTAATACGTGCATTGAGGACGACATTATGAAATGTATTTTGCATGAGATGTTGATTACTGTGCAAGTTATACAAAACCTATCACATTTTTCATATTTTCTTTACTAATGCAATGATGGACGTGGAACCAGTAAAATAAAAAATGGTGGTGGGAGGAAAAAAAAAAGAGAACAATAACTGGTTGATAACAAGTATAGTCCCAGATATAAGTATTTCCTCAAACAATTCTGAATGTGATCAGTACATTTACATCTGCACTGATTTAATCAAAGTAGTGTGCCTTGTGTAAATGAATGATGTCATCTGACACACAATGTGCTGGCAAAATGTTTACTGATACATAGCATTTAACATAAATAGTTTCTTAAATCATAGGATTATAGGATCATAGCATCATAGTAGGTTACTAGACTAATGGTCCTGGGGCCCTTACAAGCCTAGCCAAGAGTTTATCTCCCCCCAAAAATCTCAGTCAGCACCTGTGGCCCCTGTCAATGAGGGACAAAGGTGGAACCCCTGGGACAAATTTGTGGTTTCCCATCCACTCATCAAGGTTGTGCTTGAAGAGGGTCAGCGAGGTACTCTGTTTTACATGTATGGGAAGACTATTCCAGAGGAGTGCAGGCATCCCCTGGGAGACTAACCTCTCTCCATCAGGTTTTGTTGATGTCACATATTAGATTTAGGCCTATCAAATGGGTAATGTGTGAGGATACAGATATGGAGCATCTTTATTGCTGCTGAGTGCTTTGAGTGCTGCTTCAAATATTGTTTAAAAACTCTAAGCAGAATTACCAACTTTGCAGATATCTTCTAACTATAGTGTAGGGTGTCTTGTCGTAGATAATTCCTCACTAAGTGAATCCCTTTGTTGGTTTTAACTGCTGGTCTTCATGTAATCTAACTAGTAGATTTTGGAAAAAATAAGCATTTTCAGTAATTACAAAGTGTGTTATTATTTTGACACTGACATTAAAATTAGTGTGTAGGCCAATGCACCATGAATAAAATTGCTGTTTTCCATTGTTTGTAACACCTATGTTTTTGATATATAAGGATTTATTTCAGACCTGCTCTCTGAGCATCAGTTATGCCACAGTCTTTCAAGATGCAGCAGGTACTTTTTCAAAGCCTTCAGAAACCAAAGGCCACCATTAGCCACAGCTATACAATCCCAAAGAATTAATAAGTTTTAAATGGCAGTCAGAAGTACACTGTATAACTTAGTGGAGAGGTATAATCAGACAAGGTTTTACTAAGGCCTAAGAAAAAATAGTCAAACAGCTAACACTGTTTAGAATAAAACTTTTTACCAAGGCCTGTCAAATGATAATTGAAATATTGGCTCCTAAATGTAAGCATCAAAGGCTGATTTGCATTTTCCTTTCATTGTCAAAGCCTGCCAAGTTGCTTTATATTTATCTTCCAGTCGGAGAGGTATATCACATTATTTCATAGTGCAGAATCGCATATAGCTGTATTTGCATCCTCAGACATAAGTATGTTTGATTACTATGTAAAACTGACAATATATTGTGAGAAAGATGTCAGTAGTTATCTATATTTCTCTATTAAAATGATATTTTTGTTGCTAGAAAGATGTCACCATTCCGCCATCTCTGTACTGACATGGAATTTATGTACATGTGTAAATGCTTATAGTTTTAGTTACAATATGTACTCACACATTTAAGTATAATTCTTTAATGCTCTGCTTTTATTGTTGAGATGATGCCTCTTACACATTTGTCAGCACATGCATTTCAAAAAGAAACTGCAGTCTATTCAGTTTGGATAAGGATGTACAGTTTAATGTTGTGCAATGAACTACACTTAGATTCATAAGGATGGGATAGGAATCTAACATTAAATATGTACTTTAGAGCCAAGTGTAATACCCTGCAAGTGCTGTAAAAAAGGATCAAAATATGATTGAGATATTGTTTCCTTTTTAAACGTAGCAAATATAGCAAACTTTTGAAGTCATGCCACTATAATATTCTGCCAAACTGTATTTTATTTTTTTTTCCATGTAGCAATTTATTTTTTATCATGTGATTTTATCACGTGCCTTTCATATGACTTATTTTTGTAGGATTTAAAATTCCTGGTGGATTTTATATATTTAGTCCTGATGAAATCTTTATGAGGATGAAGGTGCTCAACTCTTGTAAGAAAAGTGATTGGTATTTGGAACATCATTTTAGTGAATTTCCTATGGTTCTGAAATTACACTAATTAGGAAGTTAAAAATATATAAATATATGCACTTGAAAATTCGCACAATGACACTCCAGAGCTTATCTGAAACCATATAGTGTTGGTTTGTAATTTATTGTGCAACTGCTTGGCAGAAGTTTTTTTAATTTATATATTATTTTAGTTTTTACCTCTGTTTTTTTACTGTTAAAGGAATAGACTGTATATAGGCACATTCTAGCCATCCCAAGTGGCCTAGTCAGCTAAAACTTCATACAGACTTTAGACAAGACAACTTGTAACCATCTAGTGTTGATTTGTTATTTATTGTGCAACTGCTTGGAAAGAGAAGATTTATTTTAATTTATATTTTATTTTTAGCTCTGATTTTCACTTTTACAATGAGGTGCAAGGCTTCCCAAGTTCTTATTGACCCCTATGTGTGATTCACGCTAAGTCTGTGGATCTTAAGTATTTGATGAGAAGTGATATCAGTGGTAAAAATAACAAAAGCTGCACCTGCTGAAGCTCCCTGAGGTTGGCCATGACCTGCATATTGGAACAGATCAAGGAGAAGACATGCCTGTTGCCATTGCTACTCACAGACCACATCAAATGAGCTACAATGTGTTTTACGCATGGAAATTACAAGGGGTACAGAGACTTAAGAGCACAAAAGGGAAGAAAAAGCTCTTACCATGAAGAAACAGCAGCACATGAAGCAGAAGATTTACCATTTGCCATCACCACTTGCAGAACACATCAAGATGAGCTGTAATGTGTTTTATTATTAGCAATTATGAAGGGTACAGTCCATACCTGACATAAGTATTTGTCCCTGCCATACATGGTATGAGTAGTGTACGCTTGAGTAAAGAGATGCAAGAACAGCACAAAAGAGCTAAAGGTTAGCACACAGACATTTATGAAAGCTGCAGTAACCCGTAATGCAAGCAGATCAGCACCGCACCTACAAAAAACACATAAACGTTAGTATGACCGATGATATGCAAGGGTAATCTGAGTAGTCATACAGCAGTGCTCATTTACACTTCCTGTAGTACAGTGACAAAGGATTGTTACTAATAGTTGCAGTCAATGAGTAAGTCATGGTGAAAGACGTTTTGCAAAGGGAATGTGTTAGAAAGGGAACATGGATGCAGTGGAAGTAAGTATGGAGGACAATACAGTAACTAAGACAGCACCACTAGGAGTACTGGGCAAAATGTACAGTACCACTCCAACACAAAAGGGACAGCCATGTCTTTATGTTGCTAGTTAAATAGATGTGCAGGAAAGGGTTTCAAAAGGATGAGCATATTGAGCATGCATCCCAAAGTTGCCTGACAAATGTCATGGATGGGCAGTCACAACCACTGAGAAAGGGGGCACAACTTAAACAGAAGCACCCCTCATCACTATGCCTCTGACCCACCTGCAAAGGTGTTGTAAGATACAACAGTCCACATCAACAAGGTGGCAACAACATTATCAGAGCCACCTTGCTGTGTCATCTGCACCTGCACCTAGAATCTAGATAAGATGACCATGCAGTTGGTGCCTAGTGGTAAGAGTCTTGGGCAGTCTATTGCTCATGTTCACAGGCATACAGTCAGACAGCACCGAATGTGTTTGACCCCAGCTTTTTTTCCCTGATATGCAGGCAGTTTATTCATCATACTGTTGAGGATGAGGGGCATACTGTGCTGTGCTGTGCTGTCACTCACCAGCATGGAGAACCTGAAAGATCTGAAATAGTCAGAAGTGTTTATGATGGTCAGCACATTTCCAACAAAGCAAGAAATTGCACTTTATCCATTGTCAGGTTGGTGTGAATGAAGCTGGCATGAAATATATGCTTTCTGTCTTTCTTAATTTCCCCAAGTCTTTTGGGTTTCTAATACCATGACTGGAATAGACTCCATTCCTAAATGAAAGTATTGATTAAAGTTTGTGAAATCAGTATTGTTTCAATACTTGGTGTTAACCAGAAGTATTGTTCTCAGCACCCGCAATGTGCCCAGTAATGACTCCTTCTGCAATTCATATGGAGTTGCATATATCGGTAAGTATGACTGCAAATTCTTTTTTATAAGAACTGTTGCTCCTACTACTGTTGGACCTGTCTGGACATCCTTCTCCCACATTGCCCTCATTTCTGCCTGTAAATCCTTGTATTTTATGACTTTGTGTCTCTCTGTATGTAAGACACTGTAGTCACTAGGTGTAGCAATCCCAATGATCAAAGCTACTTTTGTTTTCTTTTCATGGACTACTATATCTGATTTTCTGGCATCTGTTATTTGAACAGTTAGTAATGGGTGATCCCATATGATGTAGACTTCATCATTTTCTATGATGCCTTATGGCTCATGTTTACAGTGTTTTTCAGCTACTTCAATATTATAATGTTTGCACAATCCCCAGTGCAACAGACTTGCCACATTATTATGCCTTTCAGTATAGAGCCCTTCCGCCATTAGTATATCACAACCAGCAAAAACATTGCCTCTGTTTACAATTCTGTTTTACAAAACCTGCATTTGTCTGTTTTTCCCACAGGTTCAATGGACTGTGTAAACCAACGTGCATTTAGTCCATTATCTTGGGGTACAAATATTAACCTTTCATTTTTGGTTTAAATTCATCTTTCCTTAACCATTCCTGCATTTGATCCTGATCAACATGAGTTTGTTCCAAGAGTTTTTTTATACTTGCAACCACATTTATGCATTTTCCACATTTCTTGTCTTCTCATCTGATCCTAAACCTTATATTCTTTCTTTTGTTGTTTTTTTTTTTGGCACATTCAGTTGCTGCCTGATTTTTATCTACTTCTTTTTTTATTTCTATTCCCACTTGACACTGATATGCTTCTGCTAAACTAAGCAGGGAAGTCATCTTAGATTTATTCTTCTCCTGTTTTAAAACTTTTACTAAGTTTGCATCTTATGAGGATAGTAGATATGTATGCAGTCCTATGATTGCAGACCTATAAATGTAATCAATTTTGATGAGCCCCATGCCTCCTTCAGAATGGAGAATATATAATTCTAGTATACACTAAGTTTTGTAAATCATTTGATAAGCATGAAGCATCCTTCTTGTTTTCCTGTCCAACCAATCCAACAGCTTCTGCGACCAGCCATTCACTCCAAAACTGTAACTTATGACAGGAAGAGAAGATAGAAGATTTGTTTATAGCTTGGACTTTGTTCCTGGATGTCAATGAGGTTTTCACTATTAATTTTAGTCTTCTAAAATATTCCTTACTAAATTTCATTTGCATTTGTTAATGTTTTATTGTTGATCCTTCAATTCCCAAATATTTATAAGCTTGCTCAAGGTTTTTTCATATCACATTCCTGTCCCAGGCTGATGTTTTCTAGATGGTGCAGCTTACCTGCTTTAAAGGTTGCTTTTGCACATTTATCAAGGCCAATTGACATTGTTGTATAATCTGAAATAGTTTTGACCACTTGCATTTGTGCTTTCAGTTCCTCATCTGATGGGCTATACAGTTTTAAATCATCCACAAAAACAAGGTGAGAAGTTTTTAAATACTGTTGTTTTCTGGGAGCTAATTTAGAGCCATGACCTAATCCATTAAGTAAACAGCTTAATGGGTTAAGCGCAAGACAAAAGAGAGGTTGTGATAAAGAGTCACCATGGAATATCCCTCTTTGAATTTTTATTCCTGGAATAATAATTTGTCCCTTATCATGGCTTAACTGCAAAGTGGTTTACCACCATTTCAGGGTCGTTGTAATGTAATCAATCAGTGTAGGATGTATCTTATACATTTTAAGCACTCTTTTATCCATGAATCTGGGATACCATCCATGCCATAATTAGATTCTTCCCCTTTTTACAGTTATCCATTATGACTTTATTTAGGAACAAATGATCCCTTGTTCCATATACCTTTCTTTTGTTACCCTTTTGTTCTATTGCCATGATTAAGTTTTCCTCTAAATGCCTATAAACTCTGTTGGGATCTATTCCAGTCTTTATACATCCTCAGAAGGCGAGTTATTGATCTATAGTTTTTAGGATAACTTGCAGGTTCACTCATAGGTAGGAGTATTGGTTTTCATGTTGTTAACTGGGTTTTTGTTTGTTTGGGGTCACATATAAATAGTTCTTACTCATGGCTAAATCTTCATGTAAAGATGTTAATACTTTTAGACAGAAGTTAGGTACTACATCTGGGCCTGCAGTGTTCCAGTTAGGAGCTTTTCTTACCTTTGCTTCAATTTCTCTGGCTGTTACTTCATCCCATTTCATATCCTGTATATTTGAACTTTTTTTTCTTTATTTTACTTTTTCTATCCATTCAGCATCCTTATGTTCCATAGCATTTTCATAGATATTTCTCCAAAACATACATATTCTTCTTTTTCGGAAGTGTTTCAATTACTTTTGCCTTGTTTCTCATTTCTCTAAAAAAACTTTTTTGGGTTATCAATAAATAGTTTATGGCTTTTTCTTTATATTTATCTGTGCATCTTCTAAATTTTTTCTGCCTTTGCTGGTATTTTTAGTTTATTTGCAATAGTGCACAATAGATCCTGATCTGTTCTGAATGTACAGGACATTGTTTTTATCACGTCTATCTTTCTGAGTAGTTTTGTTGATCTGTTCCCTCTTCTATACTCTTCAGTGACAATTTATGCTTTAACTGTTTTATAGTATTCTCTATTAGATACTTCCATGATGGCATTTGATTTCTCCCCTTCTTTCCCTTACTGCACTGTGCTTTTCTGATAAGACTTTATCTGTTATTCATTTAGCTGCACAGTAATACATCCTATTTACTTCTGTTATATCAAATGAATATCTAAGAACATTCCTAATTACTGTGCTCATTTGGTTTATCAGACTTCTAACGTTTTGGGTTTTATTGACTTTCAATAGCCTCTTTCTTTTGCTGATCTTAATGTGTCTGTCCATCTCTATTAAAACAAGCAACTCTTCTCTTAAATCATTTTCTTCTAAACTGAGGGCACGTTCTGTGTTCTCCATTTCCTGTGGGCATTCTACAGAAAGTTCCAGAGCATCTTCCTGTGCAACATTCTCTTCAGTTTCATCTTGTGTCATCCATTGCTATTTCATATTCGAACTCACTGTCCTATCACTCCACAACACTGACTGCATCAGAGTTGCTGCAGTTTCCTGTTCCTTCCCTTTCTGTGCAGCTCCAGCTGAACTTTTGTACTTGTTTCCTATAGAAGGCTCCAAGGTATCTTTATATGGCAACTGATCAGACGTTTCCCATTTCAATGGTTTCTTCTTGATTTATGGATCCATTGCTCTGTCTTGCTGTGTTGTTATCAGAGTTAGATTTTCTACACTAAATCCTTCCCTTCACAGGTAATTCATAAGCTCAGTTTCTATGCCTTTAACTTCTCCATTGCTATCCTCTTTTCTACCTTTATTCTTTGTTTTCTAATTTTTTGTATTGTAAACTTTTCCATATCTAGATGCCTTTGCCTGCATTTCTCTTCAAATATTTTTGGTGCTGCTCTTTTTGTATTGATTAGTTTTCCTTTCTCTTTTGTGTAAATATTGCACCATATTAAATCTCTTTTTCTTTCCCATGCCTATATTTCTTCAGATGTCTCCTGCTACTCCTGTTTCTCCTTACCTGGGGGACTCATTGTTCCATCATGCTATGATACAACCTGCATTAGACTTCCTACACTAAATCCTTCACTTGCAGATATTCCATAACTTCAACTTCTATTTTTTTTTAACTTCTGCTTTACTAGTCTTCTGTTGTAGATTTGTTCTTTTTGATCTTATATCAAAAGGTGCTTCAACAATGTATTAGTTTAAGGGTGTGCACACTTATGCAACCGGCAATTTGTATGATTTTTATTTTTTGTTTTTTTTCCCCTAACAGATTTGTTTGTTTTTCAATTAAAATGTACAGGTTATATGTCACATTAAAGGTGGAAAAAGTTTTGAAATTATTTATTATGGTCTCATTTTTTTATATCACAAAACCTGGCATTTTAACAGGGGTGTGTAAGCTTTTTATATCCACTATATATATATATATATATATATATATATATATATATATATATATATATATATATATATATATATATATATATATATATATATATATATATATGTGTGTGTGTGAATATATATATATATATAGATATATATATATATTGATATATATATATATATGTGTGTGTGTGTCTGTGTGTGTGTGTGTGTGTGTGTGTGTGAATATATATATATATATATATATATATATATATATATATATATATATATATAGGTGTGTGTGTGCATGTGTGTGTGTGTGTGTGTGTGTGTGTGTGTGTGTGTGTGTGTGTGTGTAGAGATTTGCTGACAACTCATAAGCCTGTCCACTGCTTATTTATTCTTTTGACATTGTGCTTACATTAATGCTGTGCTCTTTTAATTGTTAGCTTAGCTCATGGCTTTTATTTGAAATTATGATGCCTCTTGCATGTTTTGTGCATTCTTCTTTGTCTTTCATTCTTGCATGCATTCTGTTACAGTTCTGTCTTTGCCGAGCTAATGACATATGCCTCCTTTGTGTATTCCTTTAAGAATTTGGTAAGTGTTTCCCCCTTTGAGTATTTGGTAGGTGCTCCTGTGCTTCACAAATGCCCTTTCACTCATACTCCCACTCACACATACTCCACTGCACTGCATCCACTTTCACTCTTGTAATCACTTGCTCACACCTTCATTAATGCACACTCACACACACTACATTACAAGACTTCCCATTCACTCTTGTACTTGTTTGCACATTCATTTAGTCACTGCATGCGTTCGCTATAATATATTTTTGCTTTTTCTTTTTTTTTTTTCACTCAGTCACACACTCATTTATCATTCACACACATCAGCATTATTCTTGCCAATAATGTAGGTTACCAAGGTGCAACTGCAAGTGATAGTAAGCGATTACCTGAATTCACTAGTAACATAAAGAACATCCAGTGTTTTAGTGAGACTTGCACAACTGGTACAGTAGGTTAGAATGACTATATTATGAATAACTTCATAGTACTTCAACTATTACAAAGTAAGCTCAGTGTGTTTACTTTCATTTTTTCGTTTTCTGGTTAATTTTGTTTGTGTGATTACCTCACTCAGTTTGACTTTTATTATTAATTGTTTTAATTTCTTTAGAAACTTGCCACTAATTTTAGTTTTTTTTTTCTTTTAAAGTACCTTTTTTGTAGTTGAAAATAGATTGTTTAAATGAGTATATGATTAACAGTTTGCTGAACAATAAGTAACTTTCTGTGTATGTTAAATGCTGTGTATATACAAAGGTAACACCTGATAACATTGGAGACTTACGCTCTTCATGCCAACTTAATAGTAAATTAGGAATTACTAAAGCTGATTGCAGTTGTGCAGTTGGCTCAGCTTGGAGAACTTTTCTTTTTTATAATAATGACTGAGCTATAATAGGCAAAGAGCAAATAGAAAGCATTTTGAGAAGGAAGTGTTTTCTACCTGTAATGATCACTCATCCCTTATTAAACATCATCCTACCAAAAACAACTTTAGAATTCAGGATACAAGTATTCAGCAGTATGAAGATTCACAGCATGTAGAAGAAGACAAGAAAATGAAAGAAAAAAAAGAAAGTGAGAAGTTCAGAACAAATAGCTAGGAAGAAAAATAAACTGATTAATGTCTATAACACTCAATCATAAAACCCTCAGTGTACAGAAAATAATGTCACTTTTTCAAGAGAAAAGGGAGAAAAACAGGCAAAGGGTAACTTAAAAGGAAGAAATCTAAACTGATCTTGGAAGGATTAATGAACATTGCTTTAAGAAAAAAAAGAGGAGAACGACTGAAGTTGATAACATGGCTCAGACTGTGGAAGTGCAAAGCCCGCTAAATGAGAACTGTGTGATTGGAAATAAAATAAGCAATAAAAACAATGAGATTAATAATACTAATAGAGATCATTCCTTTGTGATAACTGTTATATATAGCAGGCATTACTGAATTAGAAGTGAGAGATTCTTCAGATCTGGTGAGAGGTTATATACTGCTAATTTTATATATTATTAATTGGAGATTCAATTATTAGAGGAACTGATACTTGCATTTGGAGAGAGGATTATGAAACACTGAATAGTGCTATGCTTGCTAAATGAAAAAGCACAGGATGTGAGCAGGGCTTTTGTAAGAAAGTATGGAGCAATGTTTGTCCATGTTGGTTCAAATGATCTTATCTTCAAGGACTCATTGTCTTTTAGGTAACCTAAAGCCCTCTTAGACAGCATAGCTTATACAGGTGTTCGGGCATATTTTTTACAAATCACATATAGAAAGGAGAGTCGGGTCAATGTGAATGAAAAGATTGTTGGGTAAAAATGCACAGGAAAAATGGCCTGTTTTAAAAATTGGAATATGTGTAGAATATCCACGCCTAATTTTGGGTCTACGTGCATTTAGACAGGATGGAGTCCACTTGTCAGGACAAGAGAAGAGAATATTTGCAGATATACTGCAATATTTGACAAACACAAGACAGGATTTTTTGCTAGCTTAGAAATTTAGCAGTTCACAGATAGCAACATTTTTTTTTCTATGGTGGTTGTTAATGCTAAGATCATTAGTAATATTTTATTGGAAAATGTGCTATATTCATGCAAGTTCAATATTTTTATTGTTTGTGAAACACAGTTAAAGCTTACCAGTTCTATTAGGGTATTAACATTTTTATAGCAACAGACATTCTAACCAAAAGTCAGGTGGAATTGTTATGACAAGGATTAAGAATTGTTATGAGACCTGTGATTATTTTATGTTCAGTAATAACACCAATACTTTATATTGTGTTACTATGACAATAAAGACAACCCTGGAACATATAACTATTGCTGGAATGCATAGACCACCAAAGTCATGTGTTGATTACATACAGGAGTTCATATATTAAATGAAACACAGGAGTAAAAAAAAATGCAAGTAGTAGGGGATATACTTATACCAGAAACAAACAGCACTAGTGAAGAAAATATTTACAATGTTTGGTCTGAAACAACAATTTCTGCAGATTGTAAACAAACCCACCAGGGAACAGAACATACTGAACATTGTATGTGTCATAAAGAAATGACTGTTATTTCATGTCAGCTTTTACCTTTATTAACATGCTCATGGGGTTGTAAAGGTTAAATTACTGCTAGGTAAATCTGTCAAACTGAAATCTAAACAAATAAACAAAAGTATCTAAGCAAAGCAATCACTATGTAAAACTAACTGGGGTGATACATTCAGTGGAAAGCCTGCAGAATGAATGTGACAAGCTTTGAAAGGAAAATTGTTTGAATGTAAAAAAAAACAAGAAAATGTTTAACATCAGGATCTAGGCACATAAGGTAAGATGGATAGTAAGATGAGAAATAAAAAAATGCAAGAAATAGAAATGAGGTCAGACTATAACTTTGAAAAATGAAATAAACAAACTGGACAGACAAATTAAACAGAGTGTGAGACAAGACTGCAAAATTTTTAAAGAAAATTTATATAAAGATATTAAGCTAACAAGAAACCATTTTATAGACATATAGGATATGGCAGGAGTAAAGCTATACAAATTGATAAACTATGTGTATTTTAAAATATCATAAATTATAGATATATTTACAAAAGGGTGTATTATGCCTGCAACATCTAGCTAACTTCAGATACTAAAATTAAATTATATTGAAAAATGACTATGCATCTGGACTCAAATAAAGCACAGGGAGGCGACAGAATTAATAATAATGACCTCAGAACTTACAGTACCTAACTTCTGGGTAAAAGTATTAACATCTTTGCATAAAAATTTAGCTATGAGTAAGAACTATTTATATGCACACCCTAAACATGATTAAAAACTGTACAGCTCATCACAAGAGGAACTGAAAGTACAACTGCAAGTTGTCAACATTTTTTCAGATGATATAAGAATGTTATTTGGTCTTGATAAATGTGCAAAAGCAACCTTTAAAGCAGGAAAACTCCAGCACCAGGAAAACATCAGTTTGGGATAAGAATGTGGTATAAAAGAGCTTGAGCAAGAGGGAGTGTATAAATATTTGGGAATTGATGAAGGATCAACAAAAAACATGAACAAATGCGAATAAAGTTAGTAAGGAATACTTTAGAAGACTTAAATTAATCCTGAAAACAGTGTTGACATTTAGGAACAAAATCCAAGCTATAAACCAATTTGTTCTTCCTGTCCTAATTAACAGTATAGGAATAATCAACTGGCCCCAAAATTTGTTGGATAGATTAGATAGGAAAACAAAAAGGATGCTTCATTCTCACCAAATAATTTATAAAAAATCAGTGCATACCAAGATTATATATTCCCCATTCTGAAAGAGGGATGGGCCTCCTTGAAATTGACTACATGTATAGATCTGCAATCGTGGGACTCCGCACATATCTACTGACTTCACAAGACCCAAGCATAGTGAAAGTTTTGAAACATGAGGAGAATAAATCTAAGATGACTTCTCTCCTTAATCTAGCAGAAGCATATCGGCATCAAGCATGAAGGGAAATGAAACCAGAAATAGATAAAAAGCAGGCAGCAACTGAATGTGCCAAAAAAACAAAAGAAAGACTGTAAGGTGAAAAGGAAAGAAATGTGGAAAATGTATAAATATAGTTACAAGTAAAGAACACTTCTGGAAGACCCTCATGTTGATCAGGAACAAATGCAGGAATGGTTAAGGAGAGGCAAATTCAAACCAAGAGATGAAAGGTTAATATTGGCAGCCCAAGATAGTGGGCTATGTACATGTTGGTTTACAAAGTCCATTGAACATCTGTGAGAAATGACAAATGTAGGTTTTATAAAACCAAATTAAAAACAATTGTACACCTCATTGCCGGTTGTGACATACTAATGGCAAAAGGATTGTACACTGAAAGGCATAATAATGTGGCAAGACTGTTGCACTGGGGATTGTGCAAACATTATGGTATTGAAGTAGCTGAAAAACACTGGAAACATGAGCCACAAAGCATCTTAGAAAATGATAAAGTTTACATCACATGGGATCACCCGTTACCACAGTTCAAAAGATAGATGCTAGAAAACTGGATATAGTGGTCCATGAAAAGAAGACAAAAGTAGCATTGATCATTGAAATCACCACACCCAGTAACTACAGTGACTTGTGTACAGGGAGACACAAAGTCATAAAATATCAGTATCAGCAAGAAACAAGAGCAATGTGGAAGAAAGATACCCAGACTGTTCCAATAGTAGTAGGAGCATTGGTTCTTATAAAAAAGAATCTACAATCATACTTAGACATGTTACCAATACATGTAACCCCATATGAATTGCAGAAGGAGTCATTACTGGGCACATTGTGGGTGCTGCGAACAGCACTTTTGACTAACATCAAAGATTGGAACAGTACTAATTTTGCGAACTTTAATCGTACTTTGACTTAGGAATGGGGTCCATTCCCATCATGGTATTAGGAACCCAAAAGACTTGGAGAAACTAAAAAGAGAGATACCATTATATCTGTCATTTACTATCTCATTTAAGTATGAGGAGATTCTTTTTTTTTTGACTGAATGTTTTACTTATAAACCATATAAAGCATTCATCAAAAATCAAATAAAGCAGTTAACCATTAAAATACTTCTATTAATAAACATTTAAAAATAACCCCATAAAATTAATGAACTATATACTATATACATTATTTACAAGCAGAGTCAATAGAGCTTCTGTCGCTCAATACCTCATCCACTTTTATACGCAGATAAATTCTCATTAAACTGAAACCATGTTTTTAGCAACTGATTTCCACCTAACTGGAATTTCCAGGTGTGGTCCCAATGATTGTGAATGCATCCCAAAAATTGCCAAGTGGCAGAATGAATACATCTGTAAGGAGGAGTAGATGGTTGCCCCCACTCCCTTGCAAGCTGCATTTTAAATAAACTCGCTAAAATCCATATAGCAGATCTGTTCTTAGACTTCCTTTTGTCCTAACTGTTACCAATTCCATATATTCAAAAATGCCACCTTTGACCTGGACACTCCCCAAGTATATTCTATATGACCATTAGCAATTGTTCCTGATATACATGTGCTCTCTCATGTTCCCAAAACATAAGTATGTTGCCTGCTTCTTCTTTCCCACATCTCCAACAATTGTTAGTGTGTAATTTTCCTTTCCCTAGATAACTTACCTGGTGTCTGATATCATCTGTATATTATTGTAAGCTGCTGGTCCTAAATGTTATACCATTTACTCAACAATGTTACCTGTTACAAAACTTACCTCCATTCATCTGTAGTTATCAGTACCCCTTCCTTCAATGTCCAGCTTCACTGTGCAGCACTCCTGCCTTTACACTCCACATCTCTTTGTAGATTAAACTTGCTGTTCCTGTCCTGACCCCTGACCACTTTCCCCAAGGAGTTGCCCTTATCTTTGCTGTAACCCCAACCCGTTTCACCCCAAGAATAGGTGTTACAATACAAAGCAATAATTGTTTTCCAATTTATAATCTTCCTTAAGTATTGAACACTTCCCAATTCCTTTCCTCTGCCATCATCTATTTATATACTGGTTAATTTCTTTACTACATATGGGTGGGCCCAGATTTTTTTCTGAATGCTCCCTCACTGCAAATATAATTCCCTAGATTCATAGTATATACTAACCATCCCCTGTACCACATCTCTGGATAAAATTAAGGTCCTGCATTCTACTGATTTCTAATCTCATGTGACACATTTCCTCTTCCTACAATAAATGTGCTACATCAAAATCAAATCATATCTTTGCACATTAAGAAGCCCTCATCCCCATATTGATGTTATTATTTGAAGCTTCTTTAAAGTAATTATTTGGCCTCCTTCCCCAGATGCCCAAGAACTGAGTTTCTACTGTATCATTTTGACTTCTGACCTCCTAGATAATATTGGGATATAGGTTCATAGGTTCATAGGTTGGTACTAGGCTATCAGCCCTAGGGCCTATACAAGCCTAGCCATAATTCCCTGGTTATTTCTTCCCACACTATTTACTTCCCTGGACCCCTGTCTAGCAGAGCAACTGACGTGATCCCCGGGGTGAATTTCCTTTCTCCCATCCAATCGTCAAGGTTCCTTTTGAAGAGGACCAAAGAGGCACTCTGCTTGACATGTATGGGCAATCTATTCCAGAGTCTGGGGAGTCTCTGAGTCAGGAACCTATCCCTCCAGCATGTTTTGTTTATTGTGATGACAAAGTTTAGATCCCTGCAGCATATGGCTCTGAGGGGATTGGGATTTCTTTAAGTGTAGCATGTCCAACAGCTCTGGGTTTGACATGGCCTTGTATGTTAAGCAGAGATCGCCTCTGAGTAGATGATATGCGACAGAGTATAGCTGGAATTGTTTAAGGCGGTCAGCGTAGGGCATCTGCTTTAGGCCTGTGATTCTTTTAGTGAGGTATTTCTGGACCTTTCCAGTTGTTGCAGATGTCTTGAGAGGTACATACCAAATGGGGCATTGTATTCTATAATGGGTCAAATGAGGGATGAGTATAGTGGGACAATGACCTCCTTTTTTCTGGATGAAAAGCCCTTAGTGATGAGGTGTGCCACATAGAAGGATTTCCTGACTGTTGTGGTGATGTGGTTATCGAAGGTGAGACCACTGTTCACCTGTGTCCCTAAGTCTCTTATCACACTTTCGGTGTTTAGTGTACTGCCACCTATATGGTAATTCATGGATACATGTTTTTTCCCAAAGGGGATAACTATACATTTCTTGGCATTGAGCTTGAGCCCATGGCTCTGACACCAAGCATCTGTTTCTGTAAGGCCCTTTTGTAGAGTATCCACATCATCTGGGGATTCAGTAATGGCTCCCAGTTTGCAGTCATCTGTGAACTGTGTTATCCAGAGTCCCTTAGTTTTGGCCTGTACTTCAGAGAAGTAGATGCCAAACAAGAGCGGTCCCAGGACTGAACCCTGAGGTACTCCACTTGTCACTCATCTGGAGCTGGATTTGGATTCGGCTACTTTTTCAGTGTGGGTTCTATCAGTAAGCCAGTTAGCAACCCATTGGGTGATGTAGGGATTAATGCCCAGCTTAGTAAGTTTATCTATGATTCCAGAGTGGGGGATGGTGTCAAAAGCTTTGGCAAGGTCTAGATAGGCTGTGTGGACCACCTTACCCTTGTCCATGGCTCTGGAGACTGATTCGAAGAAGTCAATCAGGTTCAGGAGACAAGATCGGAATAAGGGGGATCTGGAATCTTTCTATCTAATAAGATATAAAAGGTGGGGCAAAATCACTGTTGATATCATCCTGACCCTTCCAAAGACTGATTGTAACCTTATAATTTTTACCTCTCTCCCAGTCATCCTAAATCCTCTGTAACAATCTTCTTAAATTTTCCTTACTAGTATTTTTCCTGCATCTGTCCTGCCACTGATCCAAGATATTTTGGAGTATATCACATCCTGCAACCCATTTACCTGCTTTGTCCAGCATGTCCTAGGTTAACTATAGCTGTGTTATTCATATTACATTGCAGTCCTGAGATCTGATCAAAGTTCTGAAAATTTTCTAGTGTTCTTCCTTCAACGAGGCCTATATAATTACTCATTCAAATGCAATCATCAGCAAACTTCAGAAAGATTCCAGATCCCTCTTATTCCTATGAATGCCAGCAAGGAACTACCAAACCTTAAAAGTCAGTACCTCCATGACTAGTAGGAATAAAACCAGGGAAGAGGTGGCATTCTTGCATTGCTCCCCTTGCTATAGGTATGGTCTTGGATAGCCCTGTATTCTTAAAAACTCTAAAAGAGGGATTATCTTTATCCAATTAATCTGTCACCTATTCCTCTCTTGCACAAACAAGAGAACAAAAAGTCCCAATTAATTGCATAAAATGCCTTTGTGATGTCAAGAAACACCAGCCCAGCTTTTATGCACTTCCGCCCATGTTTCTCTACTAATCCTGCAAGTCTCTACCAATCGCTGGTTATTGATCTTCCTTTAACAAAGCCATTTTGACCTTCACTTACTAAGGTCAGTATTAATCTTTCTAAACATCTTGCTAAGATTTTAACTTGTATCTTAAGATCTAAAATTTTAGACAGACTGCCTTAAAATATGTAACACTACAGGCTTCATTACTTCCTTTTGGAAGTACTTTGACTATAGTCTGATTTGTACCTTCTAACATTTGCATTCTATCTCCTATGGCATTATAAAGATCCATTAGTTTTCCCCTACTAGATCCTTGCCCCACTTATACAATTCCTCTATGAATCCATCCAAGTCAGCAGCCCTGTTCACCTTTAAACCCATTTGAGCTGTTTTGTCTTCCTCGATAGAAATTCTGTGGTGTAAACAAAGACCTTGCTCCTCCATTAATTGCTTTTCATTTGCAGCTTCAAACTCCAAGCAGTGGGAAATCTTTTTTTTTTTTTTTTTGGCACAGCTGTATTCTCTAAAAGTTTTTTTGATTTCTTGGTTAAAATTAACCACTCCCCCTCCCCAGAGTCACTACCTAATTGACAAAAGTATTTTTTTTCCTAGCTTTAAATAACTATGCTAACCATCTTGGTTCACCTTCACTCCTTAGCCACTAATAATCCCCTCTCCCATCAAGTTCTGCCTCAGCCTGAATTGCGTCTTGCATCTAGTATATCAATATCTATTTTAACCTTTCAATTCTTTCCTCTTCTTCCTTTGTGACCTTGGTCTTCCATGTATTTCCTGTTGCAATGTTCTAAGATGGTTTTCATTCAGTCTTAAGTCCCCTCTCAAATTTTAAAATGTGCTTTCTTTTTGCAGCAATTTTCCCCTTCCCCCACTTTTTGCCACTTTGCAGCCTTCTTACTAAGACAAACCTAAATCCAGCCTATTCATGTATTCCTATTAATAACATCTGAAAGAATTTCTATTAATCTCTTTACCTGTTGTCTTCCCTTCCATTTATATTGGGCCCATCTCCATCCTTTTCAGTATTGCTTCCTGTTTGGGCTCAACAACCTGTATTGAAACTGGTGCTTGTTCTGATAAAGTAAAATCCTATGTTTCTATCTCAGCTGCGGAATTCAATCTACTCCTAAGAATTATGAGGTTTTGCCTAATACTTTGTTTATGTAAATCTCTGGAGAATGTAGCTGCTGTGTTTCTCTCCAAGTATCCATCCAGTCCAACCTTTTCATCCAGTCTTTAATTACGTTTGTGTGATTTTCATTTTCCCAAATAACATATCCATTTGGGCATCTAATGCTAAATTAAAGTTATCTATTAGGTTTTATGCCACTGGAAGCACTTAGTAATATGGAGTAGTGAGTTCTGGTCCTTCATTCAGTTGCATATTTGATTCTTGGATGACATTTGATTATTTGGAGTGGTGATTTGGCTAGATTTAATCATTTTTTCAGTACTTTGGTTTCACTACTTCCTTTCTGGAATCCCCTTTTAACATTCAGCATGAGGATAGTTCTTTCCTTGATGTATAGTTATACGTGAACTTGGCTAATAGTCATTATGAATATGCTATGTGTAGGAAGGATACTTTTTTAAATAATCCAAACAAAGGAAACTGCACAAAGGTACCAAAAAAAATCCAAGTGAATTGCAGTAAATACGGAGAAGTAGCCACTTAGTAATCCAATGCATTTATTTCAGCCACAAAACAAATGGAAAAGAATTGTGCAACTAAAACATGAATGCCTTTTAAAAACTCGACACATGCGTTTTCGTCTATTCATTTGACTTCATCAGATAGTATATCCCTCTATTTCATCAGTATATATATGTGTAACCCTTAATTATTAAACCAATAGGATTCACTGTCTCATTAAATTCCTGCCTATTTTAATTAGAAGCCATTGTATACACAAAAAGCAATTGTAATAAATCTTAAAATCTTATGTTCTATACATTGTATTAATTAAAAACTTTGTTTAGTTAAAAACAATTATTTCTAACCTTTTATAAAAGTTTATTATTAAAAAACTTTCATTAAAATCTACTTATATGTTTAAAATGTTCCTTTTTCTAAATATATACAGTCCTTTCAATAAATAAATTCCATCTGCCATCTAGAGGCGAAATCTATTGTTTTTCTGCCTCTTTCAAAGCTTTGCAGACCTTAGTTTCAATAGTGGTAAAATTGAAATGTACTCAGTTAACCCAGGAATTTTCCCTGCCTCTAAGGTTATTTGCCACCACAATTCTCTAAGCTCTCTTCTTTCTTCCCAAGGACCACCCCTAATATCTTGTTGAATTTGTTCTATTACCATGAACTTGTATTTATATCCTGGGCATACCTTACTGTGTTTATATAAAGCATTGCACTATTTCTCCATTGTTATTTCATAAATGTGCTCATAAATCCTTTTCTTTAACATTCTCTCAGTTGTTCCTATATAAAAGGACCCACATTTTTCACCAAAAGCCATATAGATTATACCCCTGGATTCACAGTTATAATACTCTGAACTGTAAATCCATATGTTTCTACTTTCCAAATAATGATTGTCTTTATTTATTATATATGCACATTGACTACAATGTCCACATTTGTATGTACCTATTCTGTTTTTATTAAAATTAAATTTCTGTTTGTTTTCTATAATATTTCTAATACTCTGTGAATTCTTGTAAATTATTTTCCTAGGTATCTTAGATAAATGTCCTATATCTGTAAAGGCTATAAATTTCTCCCATTCCTTCAAAAATATATTTTTGATGTTATTATTTAATCCGTTGTATTCCAGTATTAAAGCCTGTTGGAATTCCTCTCCATTATGTTCCTTATTATTAATGCTTTCCCTCTTATTTATATCACTAGATTTTTACTTTTGTAAATAGGTGCAAATTTAGTTTTTCTTCCTTCTTCCACTTCTTTCCTAATTTGTTTGATGAAATCCAGGGGGTAACTCCTTTCTGCAAATATTTTTTCTAGTAATTCACATTTGTCTTTAAAATCGTTATCTAAACTAGTCATGCGACTACCCCTAACAAATTGTCCCTTGACAATGTTTCTTTTACAATGAAGGGGGTGTTCACTCTCAAAATGTAGAAAGGAATTGCAGAATGTGTTTTTTCTATATATTTTAGTTTCTAATTTTTGCCCCACTTTACACACTTGTAAATCCAAATACTGTAGTTCATTTTCTGAAATTTTATGAGTAAAGTTTAAAAAAATTGTGGTACTACTCATATATATCAAGAATTCATTAAATCTTTCTCTTCCTGTTGTCCAAAAAATAACTATATCATCTAAAAATCTTCTGTACAGAATCCAGCATGTTTTAAATTCAGAATTCAAAATATATTTTTCCTCCCAATTTGCCAGTATTAAGTTGGCATAGGTTGGGGCACATGCTGCCCCCATTGCTACCCCTTGTGTTTGTTGGAAAAATTCTCCTTTAAAGTGTATAAAGTTATTTTTCAATATTAAACTCATCAACCAAATATTAACTAATTTTTCATTTTGTGTCATTTCCTTATTTTCATACACTATTTCTTCCAACATTGCCATGCCTTTAGTATAAGGAATGCAAGAGAATAGGTCTACAATATCTATAGTAATGAGAAGAAGATTATCATGACATATTTGATTCAGTATTTCCTTCAAAAAATCCCAGGAGTCTCTTAAAATATTTGTCCGTCTTTTCCACAGGCTTTTTGATTTTGTGTCCACATATTTAGCTAGGGTATAGGTTTTGAATCCCTCTGCTGATACTATAGGTCTGAGTGGTGGGTCACTTTCATTTTTGTGGGTCTTGGGTATACCAAATATAGTGGGGGTTCTTGGTTTATCTACCTTTAAAAATTTATAAGTATTATAAACAATAAGTTCCTCTTGTAACATATCATTTAGGTTGATATCAATTTTGTTGTAAGCTATATTCATTTCATTCAAGGAAACCACTGTATATCTAGTTTCATTCCATAATATAGCATTCATTTTGCTCTCATATATTATGTTATCCATAAAAACTATCCCTCACCCTTATCTGGTTTCATAACTCTAATACCTTCATTATTTTTTATTTCATACATTAATTCTTTTTCTTTTTTACTTAAATTCCATTTACATTTGGGCCCATTTTCACACTTCCTTACCTCACTTTCAATCACCATTTCCAGGTTTTTCAACTGAGGGTGTAGAGGTGGGTTATAGGTACTTTTCCTTCTTAGTTCACCATTGTAATTTCTCTTTTCAGGAAACATAATACTCAAATTCACTTTTCTTAAGAATAATTTGATGTCCAACAAACTTCTAGTAATTTCCCCTTTCTTGTATGGAATGAACTTCAGACATTTTGAAAATAGCCTAAAGTGTTCTTCTTCTATTTTAATATTACTGAAATTGTATATAGTGAAGTTATTGAATGTATTTTTGATTCCATCAATACATATTTCCCAACAAAAGTGTGTATTAGGGTGGGTTGGGTCGGTATTCCCTAGAATCTCCTCTGCCCCCTTCTCCCCTCCTCTCATCGGAAAATTTGGTCGTTTGGGGCCCTGTCTGTTTATCAGCCTCTCTGATCTACGTAATGGTGGATAAGCCTGATCATATTCTAGATCCCCTTCCCTAAAGGGGGTATCTTCACCTTCATTATTTTCAACATGGTGGTGCTCTTTGTGGTAACCCATACCATGGTTATAACTAAAATATTTATTGGCTGGCTTAGGGTAACTAATGTGGCTCTCATACTCTTTAACATCTCTTTCCAATGTTTTAATTTTCCTATTTATCAAATTCTCACATTTATTGACTATATCTTTCCTTAGGTCATAACATTTGCTTTTTTCTTCCTGTATATCAAATATCAAATCATCTTTAATATACTGATCTAAAATATCTATATCCTTTTGAATAGACTCTTGAGTTCTAATGTTTTCTCTTATAATCAATTTTAATACATCCAAACCACATTTATTGAATACTTTTATAAGTTCTTTATAAAGAACAGAGTCTGGGTTGACATTGTTTGAAAATTTGTATATCCGTAGTCCTTTTGGAACAGTCTCCCTGGAGATGCATTCCTTTAAATACTCGTTCTCAATGTCTAAAGTCCTGTATTTAAACATTAATTTGGAAAGCTGGTCCAGTTTGTTCCTGTAGGACCCATCCTGAATATGTTTATTATTGCCATTGATTTTAAAATTAGGTTTTGTCTGTGACCAGTCTTTAGTCTCTTTATAAATGTTAGAGTTCACAGTACCTGCAACCTTCGCTCCCTCATTGCTCGTTTTACTACGAGAATCGGCACTTCTGCCTTTGCTTCCATTAAATCCTTTTTTCTACCGCTTTAAAAATGTTAGGGGTGGAAGCTGGATTGAAAGTTCCACAATTGTCTCCTTCAAGGTCGCCAACGTCAGAGGATATGCCAATAAGCTCTCCTTGTTCGCCATTACCAAGTTCTGTTTGTTTGAAATTACCTCCAGTTCCTGAAACTCGTACTGGGGCTAGGTTGCCACATATCCCCACTAAGGATTGGCTGAGTGGGGTAAGAAGACCAATCAATTCCGTGAGTTGGCCAATGAGTTTACGTGTTTGGCCTACTTCATCCTGCCCCCTCACTTCAGGATGTAGTGGCGTTGCCATCTCCGTTCCACTAAAGAACAAAATAATCCAAACAAAGGAAACTGCACAAAGGTACCAAAAAAAATCCAAGTGAATTGCAGTAAATACGGAGAAGTAGCCACTTAGTAATCCAATGCATTTATTTCAGCCACAAAATAAATGGAAAAGAATTGTACAACTAAAACATGAATGCCTTTTAAAAGCTCGACACATGCGTTTTCATCTTTTTTTAATAACTACTAGCATTTTCATAGTGCTTACGCTTTTAAATGAAAAAGGGTACTGTGAAGGTACAACCCATGTGTCTTTCCAGATCTGAGGATGAAAATATTATTAAGAAATGTCTTTTGCTTAAAAAGTTGTTTCTCAATCATGCTTACCCCAACAATCTATTGGAGGAAGTACTTGATTTTATCTGGACAGGTAGGCCAGATCATTATGCAGCCATCTTGTGAAACCTATGTTCAATACCCCAAGGATTTGGCCATACATTATTTATGGTCTTAGACCATCCTTGTATTCTAGTGGCATGCTCTCCATTGTTAAAAATAGCTGGTCCAGAGTTTCTGGTACTTTTCCTGGTCTTAATAAATTTGACACAATGCCTTCTTTTGTATTCAAGTCATTGAACAACACTGGTGATGCTTTTGAGCGCAGGTTGGCCGCTCCATCTATTTATGGTCTTATGAGCATGTGTGATGCATGCATTCAGTGTCTTTACATCTTTGAGGGATCCACCTGTGGCTATTCCAAACTATCCCAGGGTTATTTTTTGCCAAGGCAAACATACCTGTAACATCAATGGGGTGGTTTATATGGCACTTTGCTCTGCATGTCCTGTTTTTTACATTGGAAAATAGAAGATTAAATAAAAGAATTTATGAACATTTACATTCCATTAAAAATGATGATGAAAACAATGCTTTATTTATACACTCTTGTTTTGCCAAGGACATTAAAATGTTCACTTTTGTGTATTGGAAAAGTTCCTCCAGGACAGGGAGTGGGGGGTGATTGGCAAACTACCTTACTTTGTCAGGAATTGTAATGGCAAATCATTTTTTATTTATGTATTTATTTATTTATTTTTTGCTTTCCTGGATTAAATCATGTTCGGCATGCCCCAGCTTTAAAGAGAACATCATCTGATAGGTTGAAGCATTAACACTACCTATCATAACTCCCTTCTTACAGGGATGCCTTTTATTCTCTTGAGGTTCTTGCAATAAGAATGAAAGTGTTAAATCTATAAATTCTGTTAAGTTTTTTTTGTGAAGTATTTATTTTTTGTTTATTTGATTTACCAATTAATATGAATTCTTTAATTTTGCCTGTGTGCCTTATGCCATGGCCTTAGTTTTTTTTTTTTTTTTTTTTTTTTGAATTAAAGATTAATTGATGGACATTTTATAATGAATTTAGGTTAACAATGTCTTTTTCTTTTTCTAGTATTCTTTTTATTATGCTCAGGGAGGGGTCAGACCTCTATAAGCTTGTGATGTCTGCATCAAGAAATGTTGATAAAGAGGGTAGGTGAGATCAGAGAGCGTGTATAAAATGAAAAAAGAAGGGGGCTACAATTGACCTGTGATGTATTTCTTTCCAGATGGGTACCGATTTTGAAAGGGATGAGTCAATTTTAAATGCAATTTTCTGATAGCTAAAATGTATTGAAACCAACCTACTGATTTTTCTGATATGTCTATTGCTTGCAGAGCTTTTGTGAGTAGGTAATGATTTACTAAATCAAAGGCCTTGCACATGCTAACACAAACTGCACCTGTTAATTTGTTTTTGTCAATATTTAGAAGGCTTTCATTTGTATAGGTGAAACAGTTGCTATAATTCTACTACCTGTGTTGAAGCCATGCTAATGGGACAGATGCTCATACAGTTTTATAAAGGAACAGAGTTGGTTAAAGATAAGCTTTTTTTTAGAGAAGCCGCGGTGGTGCAGCAGTAGCGTTGTTGCCTCACAGCAAGAGGTTCCCCCCTTCGATTCTCAGCTGGAGCAACTTCTGTGTGAAATCTGCATGTCCTCCCCGCGGTCGAGTGGCATTCGAAAGACATACATGAATGGGCGTGCCTTTGTTGAAGGTTGGGCATCGGGCTGGCACCTCAGCACTGTAAAACTCTACTGCCAATCATTAGCGGACCGGAGTTCTGCTGTGGCAACCCCTAACCAGGAAAAGCCAAAAGAAGAACAGCAACCTGAGTGTTAGTAGAATGGAGACTGGTTTAAAATCTGAGACTTTGATTGGGGAAGGCACTTTGGGTACTGGCCTATTTCTGCTTGCATGAAATCTTGGGAAATTACTAGATTGAATAGATAGTAGTGAAAGGTTACTAAATGATATCTGTATAGCATGATATAACAAGGATGCACAATATCTGCCCTGGTGGGTGCATATTTGAGGATCTGCTCTAGAAGTTGTCCAATATGTTTCCTTTTAATGAAAAAGGAGGTATATAGGAAGGAGTGAGATGGGGATTACTTGTCGGGAAGTTGTTTTGTTTGTTGGGTTTTCATACAAAGGAGTTTCATTAATTAATTACTTAATTTATTTATGTATTACTCTTTCTTAACCAGAAAAGTCTAACTGGGCAATGTCCTTTTTCAGTGGAGGCCTGGGGAGAAATGTTCCGACGCAATACTTACCATAAAATACAACATTTTAAAAAATCACAAAAGCATGCATTATATACAAAATTAGCATAACATATAAGAATTGCATGGAAATTGATTTCTTAATGTAAATTAGTGCAATGTATGTGAGTTAATTGGTATAATTAGATTACATACTTGGATAAAAGTGGGGAATATATATCACAGAGTGTAATTAAGTTTGCAGTTTTTCAATAAACAGATATAGGTAAGAGGACACTGAAATGTTTATAATATAGCAGGTGTATATGAAGAATGCATGTCAGAAAGTATAGGATACATTGTAATCATAGGATGGAGTGGTAATGCGATAATATCAATGAGAAGTTTTGGTGGGAGAAGGACAGATTGTTGGATGGCCAGTAGAGATAAAGGAGACCATAGGTAGGTTATCTTTTTTTGGTTGGGGTCATTAGATAGTATTTTTATGAAGTGCAGGCAGTCTGAGAAACAACTGAATAGAAAAGGTAGAATGAGATAGACTGAGAGGGTGTTTTGTGACATCAGACAGCTTTGCTTTTTTATTTGCTTAAATTCTGGAGCTGTATGAATCTGCTTTAATTTGTCGAGGTTTGAATGCTTTCATATGCATTATGCAACATCTATTATTATATGGAACATTTTGAGTTCTGGGGAATGGCATTAATACTTGAGATGGACTTAGGATGCTGATGATAAGAAAGTCTACGACAGAGAGTTATGGTTTGTTAAAGCTGAGTTTAAACTGCTAAATGAGATTAAGATCTGCAAAAAAAAAATATTTAAATGAATGCAGTAAGGACTAAGGAGGTTTACACTGAAGTCATCCAGAAAGATGATGGGATTGTTTTTTGGGGTACAAATCATAATTTTCTTGATAAAGTTTATACTTTTATCTTGGTTTTTTGAAAGAAGTTGGTAGATTGTGATGATAGAAATTTATTTTATCAGCTTTTTCTATGGCTGTATTAAATTACCCAGCTTGGTTCATGGTCATTTGAGATTTTGGTGTGGAAATGAGTTAGCATACATAGAAACTTACTGCCTCCCCATTTCTATTTACTGGTCTAGGTTATAACCTATAGAAATGGTTTAAGAGTGTGCAACATCTTTTACGAGTATTTTGTTGCTATTATCCTGTCGTGATTTTTTTGGAGTTTACGAAAGTGTCTACTTGTTGTAATTTATTGTTGATACATTTAGTAGGTAGATATTTAGCAGATTTTTCAGTAGTAGTAGATGAGGGAAGTAAGGAAGTTTGTATAGGCATTGATTTTGTTCTTATTGTTACTTAAAAGAAGGGTTAGTTTTTTTAATATTTTGCATGAAAGAGAGATAGGATTTGTTGTTTTAGAGCAGAAGTTAGTGGGCGAGTGTAACATGACATGCTTTTTTTTTCAAGGAAGACGTGTTAGGCAAATATGAATGATTTTTCATGGAGTAGTTTAAGAACTGATGATGGATAGTGGTGTGGATATGCTAATGGAGTACATTACAGTGCTATTATTGATTTTATTGTATTGACTGTGCAGATGTGAAGGAATTAAAGTGGTATGAAAAATAGTAAGTTGTTATTACTGACATGATTGTACAAGTATGAGTTGCTTGAATGAAGAGAGTAAAGAGAAAATGATAAATAAATAGATCTCTCAGGGTAAGGTACCTGCTATGTCCCAAACGAAAAATGTCAAAATCAAGGTGCAGGTACTCCACGACTATCGAAGCCAACCATCAACCAAAAAGGCAAAAAATCAAAAAAATTTTTATACTTGAACAGCAAGAAAACGTTATTCCATGGGTTGTTAGTGCTTTCACGTCTACTCTGGACGCTTCTTCAGACTTTAATAAAACACTTCATCACTTCTGTGCTTAAATACATATCAATTAAACAATTAACCAATGAAAGCCTTTGTATGAATACATAACTTTAAAAAATAAGAAACTTCTAAATAAATAAAAAGTCAGAAACTTATATTGTGAAAATTAAAAATTCAAAATTCAACATTGACACTAAAATTGATGTAGTAATAGATTATTACTGTTATTAACATTTCAGATGGCAAATAGCATATAAATATTTATATATTTATTAAAAACACAACAGCATATGAAAACAACATATAATAAAAAACATTTCAAATATATGAAACTACTGAAAAACTTCTAAAAATACATATTCCTACTAACACCAAGAAACATGAAAAAGTCAGATGTGGCAATAAATAACTGCTAATGCTTGAGATGACAACTGACTAGAAAGGGTTTCAAAGTAACCCTCTCATTAAGGCCATGTCCTTCATCTGCTTTCATTCTGATGATCCAGTTACATTCTTCCCTATCAGTGAAGTTACTAACATTGCCTAATCTCAATGTGGTGTGTATCAATTCAATGACTAAGAACTCAAAAGTATGTGTGGTGCCTTGCTCATCAGAATGAAAGCAGATGAAGGACATGGCCTTAATGAGAGGATTACTTTGAAACCCTTTCGAGTCAGTCGTCATCTGAAGCATTAGCAGTTATTTATTGCTACATTTGACTTCTTCATGTTTCTTGGTGTTAGTAGGATTATGTATTTTTAGAAGTTTTTCAGTAGTTTCATATATTTGAAATGCTTTTTATCATATGCTGTTTTCATATGCTGTTGTGTTTTTAATAAATATATAAATATTTATATGCTATTTGCCATCTGAAATGTTAATAACAGTAATAATCTATTACCACATCAATTTTAGTGTCAATGTTGAATTTTGAATTTTTAATTTTCACAATATAAGTTTCTGACTTTTTATTTATTTAGAAGTTTCTTACTTTTTAAAGTTATGTATTCATACAAAGGCTTTCATTGGTTAATTGTTTAATTGATATGTATTTAAGCATAGAAGTGATGAAGTGTTTTATTAAAGTCTGAAGAAGCGTCCAGAGTAGACGTGAAAGCGCTAACAACCCATGGAATAACGTTTTCTTGCTGTTCAAGTATAAACATTTTTTTTTATTTTTTGCCTTTTTGGTTGATGGTTGGCTTCGATAATCGTGGAGTACCTGCACCTTGATTTTGACATTTTTCATTTGGGACATAGCAGGTACCTTACCCTGAGAGATCTCTATTTATTTATCATTTGCCTCTTTGTTATCTCGAGGGGACATGACAGAAGGAACCAAACACACGGAGGAAGCTGCATCTGAGGACATGATTTCTTCATTCTCTCAACTGCTTTCCAGGTATGACAATCCACTGCTAAAACTTTCTTATTCACAACTAGCTAATACTAATGTTACCCACAAAGGTAAGCAGTTAGATATCAATGTGCTACAACTGATGAGACAATTTGAAGATACTTTACTTAAAATGAAGAATGTACAGTGGCAAAAACAACATATGGAAGCATGCTTATCCTTTAAAGTTATTCCAAGAGGGCTACGCATTTTAAAGATGCCCACCTTTGGTAACAAATATCCAGACCTTTTAACAGACTGGCAGAAACTCAATATTGAGACTAGCAATAATTATATTAAGCTGTTAATAAGACAATATTCGCTAAATGAGAAAGAACTCATGAAAGAGATCTCTATTCTGGAAGAGCGTTCAAATTCTTCTTTAACATCTGTACAGTTATCTGATTACTTCTCTGAACTTTCCACTACTTTAACTTTAACTGATAACAGACTTTTGCAACAGAAAAAGAAGAAACTGGAGAGAGACTGCTCCGATTTTGCACGTGGGAATGTCTTCTCTTGGCCGAAGGAATCCCTCCGGTCAGCTATTGATGTAACTAATTCTTGTCTTCCTGACTATAGGAAGGATGGTAACAGCGAAATGCATCCTACTACATCAGGAAGTACTAATGTGGCCATCTTTGAAGGCACTCATATAGAGGGGTGCACAACAGAGAATGGTTCAGATTTATTACTAGTGGAGAATGGAGGAACATCTGAAAACTTACAAAATAGGAATACCACAGCAGATAATATTCTACCAACCATTAGACATTCGGACACTAAGAGCTTGGGACCGGTAGTGAGGAAGAAGACTTTGCTCCTAGCAGAAGGGAATTCAGAGACTAATGAGAGAGACAACACAAATCTTACGTTCCCTTTATCATTTTGACCAGCAGATCGCAAGACATGGAGTCCCCAGTACAAGGGGAAGAAACAGAAACCCTCAGGGGAGTCAGGGGAACCACAGAAGAGATTGTGGAAGAAAACTCCAATGAACTGGTAATCAGTTTATCTAGCCATGAGTTGACTGATGCTGAAATGAAAGTGTTAAATAGAGGTTTATCATTTGTGCCCTCACAAGGGATAGACATTAGTGAGTTGATAGTACAATTAAAACTTTTTACTAGGGGTTTAGCGCTTGATTTATTTTACGATAATGAAAACACTGATACTAGGGATATAGTAATTAATAATTTTAGGAAACCTTCATGCTTTGTACCAGAATTGCATCCGCTTTTAGAAAGTTTTGAGAAAGTTTGTTGCAATGATTTTTATATGTTATTTGAACAAACAGGCTTTAAGTCAGAATTTTATAATTTAAGCCGACAAGAAACAGCAGCTTTAAAAAGTTTACAAAACAATGATACTATAGTTATCCGCCCAGCGGATAAAGGTGGTGCACTAGTGTTATTTGACAGTGTATATTATAATAACAGAATGTTAGAAATGTTATTGGTTGAAACCACATATAAAAAAATACATATGTATGATCTAAACAAGGTTATTAGTAAACTTCAGGCCTCATTGTATGATATGTTGATGTCCAATATTATAAGTAATGATCTCTATAATTATTTTCTAGTTGAAAAACCTTTGGTACCTATTATCAGAGGTCTTCCGAAGGTGCATAAGACATTGTCTGATCCACCCTTCAGACCTATAGTCTCAGGGAGAGGCTGGCTAACTGAATGTATCTCAATTTATATTGAGAAGCAACTTAGACCTATAGTTGATTCTACCTTCTCCATTTTGAGAGATACTAAACAACTATTGGAATCTCTAGCTGAGAGTGCTGTTGAAAAAGCATACTTGGAGAATGACATTATGATGACCCTAGATGTTCAGTCTTTATTCACCTGCATACCTAATGATATAGGGATAGACTTCCTGAGGCTTTTTCTTCTAGAGAAGAGCATGATTAACAACAAAGTGATTATGATCGCCATGCAGATGGAATTAGTGTTAGAAAATAATGTATTTTATATGGTGATGGTTATTATCTGCAGATTTCAGGGGTAGCGATGGGCACGTCATGTGCCAATTCTTATGCAAACCTTGTACTAGCCTATTGGGAATCTATGTATATTTTTGGAAATGAATATTATTCGCAGCACCTCAAGTATTATAAACGTTTTGTGGATGATGTTTTTTGTTTGGAGTGGTGATGTTACTATCTTAGATGAGTTTTTAAGTTACGTCAACAACACCACATCTTTTTTGAGGCTGACTGGGGAGCGATCATGTCACCAGATTGACTTCTTAGATGTTACCATCAGGAAGCATAATGGGTGTTTCACTACCAACATTTATAGGAAACCCTGTAGAAAGAACACATGCTTACATCGTGATAGTATGCATCCTCCCCACATACACAAGAACATTGTTAAGAATCAGGCAGCTCACTGTTCACGTCTAACAAGCGATGATTCAGCATATAGGAATGAATTGATGGGCTTAGATGCTGACTTTAAATCCAGGGGTTACCATGACAATGATTTGACAATCCTGCAACAAACAGAACGCAATGAAGAATCAAGACCCTACATTAGGATAGCAACTAATGAACAGGTGGAACAAAGCAGGCCATTTACTAGAAGCTAAAAGAGGATGGTACTTTCATATACCGATAAGAATAAGAGTATTACTAATGTCATTAGAAAGAACTGGGGTATCCTACAGTTGGATGATAGGCTCAGAGCACTTGTAGGTCCTCACCCCAGTTTTTCCTACAAGAACACCAGATCTTTAAGGAACATGTTATGTTATGAAAGGTGATGTCAAGATCAACCACTTACTGTTAGAATGGGTACCTTTCCATGTCGCAGTTGCAATCAGTGCAAATACATGCTGGGCAGGAATAACTTTAGGCATCCGGACACAGGTGTGCTATACAAATTTGATCATTATGTAGACTGTAGGACAAGGAACATAGTGTATTTAGCCATCTGCACCAAATGCCAGGCTTTCTATGTTGGTATGACGAACAGAACGTTGAGGGAAAGGGTTAGAGAGCATTTATATGCGATCAACAGGGAGAATGACAGGAACGCACTGGCTAGACATGTTCTATCGCAAGGCACCACACATACTTTTGAGTTCTTAGTCATTAAATTAATACACACCACAGTGAGATTAGGCAATGTAAGTAACTTCACTGAAAGGGAAGAATGTAAATGGATCATCAGAATGAAAGCAGATGAAGGACATGGCCTTAATGAGAGGGTTACTTTGAAACCCTTTCTAGTCAGTCATCATCTGAAGCATTAGCAGTTATTTATTGCCACATCTGACTTTTTCATGTTTCTTGGTGTTAGTAGGAATATGTATATTTAGAAGTTTTTCAGTAGTTTCATATATTTGAAATGTTTTTTATCATATGTTGTTTTCATATGCTGTTGTGTTTTTAATAAATATATAAATATTTATATGCTATTTGCCATCTGAAATGTTAATAACAGTAATAATCTATTACTACATCAATTTTAGTGTCAATGTTGAATTTTGAATTTTTAATTTTCACAATATAAGTTTCTTACTTTTTAAAGTTATGTATTCATACAAAGGCTTTCATTGGTTAATTGTTTAATTGATATGTATTTAAGCACAGAAGTGATGAAGTGTTTTATTAAAGTCTGAAGAAGCGTCCAGAGTAGACGTGAAAGCGCTAACAACCCATGGAATAAAGTTTTCTTGCTGTTCAAGTATAAAAATGTTTTTTGATTTTTTTGCCTTTTTGGTTGATGGTTGGCTTCCATAGTCGTGGAGTACCTGCACCTTGATATTGAGTAAAGAGAAAATGCAGAAGCTGAGTTGGATTTATTTATTCATAATACTATTGTTGTTAGCTGTACTGAAAAGTTGTAATATAGGCACAACTGTACTGGTATCTTTAAGATGAAAGGTTGAATATGCGTGTTTGTGGAGTGGTTCAGACCATACAAGTGTACTGAAGGGTGAGGTAGTTGATGAATGGGGATGGGTAGTGCAGTGGGTCACATCTTCCACTGATGGATAATGGGATGAGGGAGGAAAGTAGGTTTCTAATTTTTTTGATGCCCCTATGACCTGCAAACAAGCAGATATGTTATGACCAATTGGTGCATTCCTTTCATTCAGATTTTTTAATGAAAGCTGTTTGTCTGAAGCACAAAACAGCAAAAAAAAAAAGATGAAATAAATTTTTATCAAACACAAACTCAAGCTTTTTGGCAGGCAACAAGCCTTACTGCACTCCCTGTGTGGGAGGACACCACCCCCAACTTAGAAATACCAACTCCATGTTCATATAACAGTGGAAGAAAGGGGAGAGATAAAGCTGTTGCACTGTTGTGAGTCAAACAGTGATCACCAGAAACACGTGTTCCCCATTCTTACTCTCTGTGGAACAAGCACCAATTGGACCATTTGTTCCACTGTAGAACAATCACAGGCTATGCTCCATCATCATCTTCCTAGCTTCCATCAAGTTTTTTCTACTCCTTGACCCTTGATCCCCAAAGTGGTCAGTGGGTATGACCCACAATACCAGCCTCATTTGAATTAGTTTGTGTGCCCATCTTCAGCTACAGCATACACTGCTTGGCAGGCATGCCTCACATCATGGCCTGGATGCTACAAATGTTTGCTAACATGCATTTGAATACACTCAGTCTCTGTTAGCATCGATGTAGCAAACTTATCCCATTTCCCACCCCCAGGATGGGTGAACAGGTATTGATAACTCATTCCCTTCTCCTCCTACATAGCTTTTTCAGTGCCTGAGACACTAGCTGAACTTGGGTGGTCTGCATCATAATCACGGCTTTACTTCTGTACACTGGAAGCTAGACTAATGGGAGTGTTTTGATGCCTACTGTATATTAATTCTTTAGTGATGGCAATACTGCAGACTAAGAGCCATTTTTGTTACTTATAAAAACTGTATCTGTCTGTAGATTCTGTAGCTCCAGTCTACATTTTTATAAGATCTACTGCTTTATGGGAGTCATGCTCTGATCATAAATTCTGTTTGATGTATAGACTTAGGTAATATATAGAGCACCACTGGAAAAGAAAGAAAAATGTTGAAACTCAAACTTAGTCTGGATACTAATTTTGCTATTTACCAGAAGGATCTCCTTCTGTTCTATAAGATCTCTGTCATATCAAACTGTTTGCCTGGGCTGTTTCCAATGTGCAGGCTGTGCAGCTTATGCCGCTTTATCATTCATAAAGCCTTTTTCACCTCTTCATTGTGAAGAAGCTGCAGGTTCTTTTTTTAAAAAGGTTACAACAACTAGACCCATTCTTCTCACCCCCCCATAGTCCTTTGTAATGTATTATGTCTTGACATACCTGATTTCATTGGGTGGGGCAGAATTTGGCTATGTTGACCATGATAAAGAAATGCAGGTGTTAAAAGAGGCCTTGGTGACTACTGTTCCCCACCCTCTCAAAAAACATTTTTTTTTGGAACTGAACATATTTGAGAATTAGGTCCCTATCCCCAACCTTCATTTGATAAGTATGATTATCAAGACAGGACTATACCTGTAAGTAAACCTCTAAGTAACATCCCAAAGTGTATTAGACCCACACCATTTTGGTATTAGGTCCAAGCACAGTATTGAGACTGCACTTATTTGGTACTTAATGATCTCTTTATAATTAGAGATAAAATGTTATATTTGATCCTGCTCCTTCCCAATCTTCTGACCACCTTTTATACAGATTATCATGCCATCTTGATTAAATACCTTAGAGAATATCGTGGATGCACCTGTACCATGCTGAAATGGTTAACTTATTACCTCTTTGAATATTTACAGATGGGGATTTTGAGGATGAATTATTCCAGTCCTCTTCTTCTGTATTTATTTATTTATTTATTTATTTATTCATTCAGCTTGGTAACTGGGGTAAAGCACTGATCCCAGTGGACTAATTTCAATCTCAGCCCAAAGAGTTATCCAGAATAATAAAAAGGGTTTACATATAAATGAACATTAAAAAATATAAGCAATACTTAGGCAAATTAAGCAAGTTATACTATGTAAGACAATAGCACAAAACTGATGACAAGATAAAATAATTGGGATACCACAGGGATTGATCTGGGTGCTACTGCCTTTTATTGTGTTTATACTGCCCCTGAGAAAGATCATTCAAAAGAGAGATATGTTTTACTATCTGTATGCTGAAGACATTCAGCTGTAACTTTCATTGACTTAGGAATCTGTGCTAGACTTTACCACACATGAAAACGAATCAACAAGAAAATAATTATTATGATGAAGTCTCCTGAGTGAGAGAAAAAAGTGCTTAATGTTTTGGTGCATTTTATTATTTAATAAGAGTCATTTTACTGAACCTGCAGTGGTGTATTTTTTCATGTTGATTAGTTTTTTGTTTTTCCACACCACACACATGAAAACTGTTTGGAGTCTGTCCTCTACTTAGTAATAGTAACATGACTTAAAACAAATTCAACAAATACCAAGATATTGCTAGTACATACCATTACATGTCCATTACATATTCATCTATTTTTCACTTAGTGATATATGGGGAAGTATTCAGTTGCCAGAAGATTAAAATAGACAGACTCCGAGTTCAACATTGAAAGACTTCTTAAAATTCAACCATGCAAAACAACAACAGGAGGCCTACACACTTTTCTACATACTACAATCTCACATCTCTCTCTTCCCGCATCCTCTGTCCCCTTCTAGTGATGCAAGACCAGAACACAACAGATCCTCCTTTACTTAAGAACAGCACTACACTTACAATATGTAAATTAAACATCACTAACATTGTAATGAACACTGAATTACATCAACATTTATATTTATGCAACATAGTCCTCAAGCCAAAGAGGTATCCTTTTCACATGTACTGGCAGAATGTGGGGAGGTTCAGGCATTGGTGTCACTGTGGATTGAAGCGGGAAGTCCACTGGAGCATCCCTTGAAGCATCACTTGTCTCAGGTGCACTTGACTTAGAAATGGGAAGAATGCCATTTTTTCCATCTGCCAACAAGTAAGTGCATGGATCAATTTCCTTTTGAATTTCCACAGGTTGTGAAAATCTTGGATGTGCTTTTGGAACATGTAGTGGATTCTGAATGCGCATCTTGTCCCCTTTGTGAAAATGAGGTTTATCGTTGGCAAGATGCTTATCAGATCCACAGCGATAGCAAGCACAAAAAGAGGCTGCATACGGTGTAGCAGCTGTAGGCTGTGAAACAAGCAGGGGCTTGGAAGAAGACTTGTGGCAGTGGTGACCAGCAGCAGACACAGGTTGAGTATATAAATTCTGTACTGGGACTGGTCTATCACCCTAAATAAACTTTGTCTGCTCACCCACAGCTTCTTTGCATAGCAATCATAATAGCTTTAACCAAAGTCAAGTCAAGTTCTTAAAGTAAACTTTAACATATATGATGACTGGGCACATTTTCCACCAACTGATCATGTAACATTTCACATTTAACTGCTAATTCTCGTAATGCGGCCACATACTGAGAAATAGTTTCATGATCAGCCTGAGCATGTTTTCTAAAAGCATGCCATTTAGCAGCAACATTTCTCCGTGGAGCAAAATAAGCATGTAAAGCCCTAATGGTGTCTTCCAGTGATATACCTTGGTTTGGAAGTATGTAAAACAGTGTCTGACCTTCTGCTCCCAGGCAAATGAAGATGTGCCTTTCTGCGTGCTTCGGGCCATTCATCTCCTGATGCACAAACAGTCAGCATGCAGTTATTAAACATTTTCAGACACGTCAAGCAGTATAGCTGGCTCACCCAAGCATGGGAAAAATGGTGGAGGAAAAGGAGTAGCAGCAACAGCCATTGTAAACAAGCAAAAATGAGTTAACTACCTTGTCTCCAAATTAAGTTACCAGAAGAGTGATAAACACAGACTCTGAGTTCATCTTTAAAAAATGTCTTTAATTCAACCATCCAAAGCAAGAACAGGAAGCCTACACACTTTTTTGTGTACTATGATCTCACATCTCTCTCTTCCTGTGTCCTCTCTCTCCACCTAGTGACAGAAGACCAGAAATAACAGGAAGTAGATAGGAATTTGCATGTTGAATGCATGATTTGGATGTTACTACTGATGACAGGCTAACATTGAAAGACAAGGTTGTTGTGTCTTTCGGCTTTTCCCGGTTAGGGGTCGCCACAGCAGAACTCCGGTCTGCTACTGATTGGTAGTTGATTTTTACATGCTGAGTTACCAGCCCTGATGCACAACCTTCAATGAAGGTATGCCCATTCACGCATGTCTCCACACAGAGGACACTCTAGCTGAGAATCGAACCAGACAGCATCTTACTGTGAGGCGACAACGCTACCGCAGCACCACCACCGCAGGTACATTAGGTATCAGCTATTATTAAGACTTTAATTATCATGTTACGAACACCTCCTGAATCTAAATTTCTTCTCTAACTTTAGATTTAGTTGCCAGGATTAATACACTGGTACTCTCTATGCTTATTTACTACAATTCCATTTACCTTGGGATCTTGGACTGTGATCTGGAATATTTGTAATAGATGCAGAATTCTGAAGCAGGATTACTAAGAATCTGTAGTTTTGACCTATTATATCCTTTTTGTGGAATCTATACTGCTTGGCAATTTCAGCAAGGACTGTGTGTAAAATACTTTTTCTTGCTTACTGGAACCTGCACAACCTGAGTCCTCCTTAAAGTACCAAAAGCTCTTTCAGTTATGTTTATGCTAGGCCTCACTGGTCAGGGTTAGAGGATGATGGTTGTCTTACAGGAGTGTTTAGAAACTTCAAGCAGGGTATTTTTTTCCTGCTTTACCCCACTCTTTTGGAATCAGCTACCTTCCATGACTGAACAACACAGCATGAAGACTTGCTTTAGAAGTCTTTTTTTATCCTGACAGAGGGCAGGGAAAACTATTTTTACCTCTTGTAATTTTTAAGGATACTTTTTTAGCACTTCCTAACTGCTTGTTTAGACTACAAGTTGTCTTATTTGATTCTTATGCTTATTATTTTTATGTTACAATTATATTATTATACATTGCTTAGATTTAAGCATGTTAATGTTTTAAATAACTATAGTACTCTGTTTTAGCATGAGAAAAAGCTAAAACCTCTATTTATTTTTTTTAACATAAAATCATAAACAAAATGTGCTGTTACATCAAAACTAAACCCATTATTTATTTTTTCTTAAAAGTCATGTTTTTAAGTACTTAAAATGATCAGACAGAAAAAAATAAGATATCACTGAAACTATCCCCCAGATTTACTATTCTTCCATGCAGGACTAGCTTAGTCCTGCACGGAAGCGGCCGTTTAGGAACAGGACGGCAGCACACCATGCATATTAATGAAGACACTCTGCCTGAGCTCCTAATCTTACACAGAGCATGTAAAAGTGCAGGGGGTGTGTCTGAGAGCAGAGCTCTCAGAATATACACGCCCCCATAATGAAGAACAGCAGAAAGTCCAAAAAAATGAGCGAGACCGCTCATATGTGTCCGTATACCCCCAGCAACATCCCCTCATGTGTACAAGAGCAATAGTAAACACAAGCACTATAAAGATGCTTTTTTATTTTTATGAAACAGATTAAATTTAACCTTAGGTGCACAGGTTTGCCCATTGCTTAGCTACAGGTAATGCAGCTTAAATGGCAGAAGAGGATAAAAAGTAAGATATATGCAAATGAATCAGCATAGCAATAGTGTAGTGGGAAGAGCAATATTCCCGGTTCAAGTCCCACTGCAGCACATTCCATTTTCCATGTCAAATCACTTTGTGACCAATAATTTTAGTTGCATAACCTACAAAACAACATATATTTGTGAACTGGAGTACTGCATTAAATGCAGATGTGAGGTGTCAGTGTAATAATGTTGCAAAGTCCACAGATAATTACATATGCCCCATACAGTATATGTACACAGGAATCATGGATACAAATGGAAGGTAAAATGTGTAATGAATGATAACACCATACAGCTTCCAAATCCCCCACCTTCTCAAGAACCATTAGACATTACTGTCTAAATTAGTGCAGTGGTAAGCAGGAGTAAGCACTAGTAAGCAAGTGTAAACACTAATAAGCAGTAGTAAGCGGGAGTAAGCATATGTAACCAGTAGTAAGCGGGTTTAAGCCTGTTTCTGTGGGGGTAAGCAATGTGCACATAGGTTAAGCAATATTGAAGCTAACTATCTGTAAGCATCATTAACCCGAGGTTAGCAGTGTTTACCTTTGCACAAACCCATGCAAACCTGCTTACAACTGCTTAAAAGTGCCTTAATCACTCTGTATCCAACAGCTGCTATTCTGCCCAGCAACAAAATGAACAGCTGTGCAGTTCTTGAACCCAGGACCCTATGCACTATAGTCACAATAGTCAACCACCAAGTCATCACAGCAGTACATAAGATTGAGGTATCACCAAACAAACCCTCACTACAGTAAAATCAAACTGAACATGTGAAAGGAATCAGTATACAGTCATATGTTCTATAACCTACTATATAACATAAATATGTGAACTGGAGTACTGAAGAAGTAAGCCCAGATGTGAGGTGTAAATGTAATAGAGTGTTGAAGTCTCCTACTAAACACAAGAACCCCATACAGTGTACGTACACATGAATCATGGATACCAGACATATATATAAGATGTAATGAATAATAAATCAATGCCAAAGAGCAAATATAATGCAAAGTCAATTTTAAGCAACACTAAGCATTGCACAAGCCAGCTTAGGAGGTGTAAGCAATATCTAGGCCAGCTAAATCAATGTGCCCTGTGGTATACCCCTTTAAACAATGCCAACCTTAGGTAAGCAGGCCTGCCCATAGCTTAGCCTTTTGAAAACCAGCCAATCATGGCAAAGTGCGAGGATTCGGCCCTACTTAAACCCAACAGGTAGGATTACATCGCATAACTGGTTGTAGCTTCCCCTTGCAGGCAGCATGGCAGAAAGGGGAGAAGGAGTGCACTTCTGGGTGCAGCACTGAGGCATCCAGGAGTCCAGAGTCATGGCAGGACTCCTTGTCAAAGACCATGAGCAGAGACTACTGCAGGGCCAGTACCAGGGTTCCCAATATAAGGCAGAGGCCTGGGACCATCTTGACCATAACCTCACCAGTACCACTGGCATATCCTGAACTGGTGAGCAGGTCAGGCATCACTATGCCGATCTGAAGCGGCATAAGGGGGATCTCTTAGATCAGTGGATCCAAGAGGCTAGGAGGACAGGGGAGGTCCCAACTGTGTGTTAGTATCACTCTATTAACTGTTTAATAATTGCTAGCTCATGTATATTATGGATCTGTATGGCTAAATATTCCACTTATGTCTTTCACAGTGGCA